>NW_027521225.1:0-108535 GCF_052094955.1 Ictidomys tridecemlineatus
CCCCAGTATGAAACCTCTGCTAGCTGCAACAGTCCTTGTGAACCCCAGTCTCCAACATCTACTTCCTGAACAGGTCTTCTGTACCTCGGTCTGAAAACTCTGCTCTCTGCAATAATCCATCTGCACCCCAGTTTCAAACCTCTGCTCTCTATAACAGTCCTTATGTAACTCAGTCTGCAATCACTGCTCTCTGCAACAGCCCTTCTAAACCCCAGTGTCCATACTCTGATTGCCCCAATGTTCCTTCTGCACGCCAGACTCCAAACTCTGTTCTCGACATCGGTTCTTATGCACCCCAGACTCCAACCTCTACTCTCTGTAACAGTCCTTCTGTACCACAGTCTCCAACCTCTGTTCTCTGTAAGGGTCCTTATGCACCCCAGTATCCAAACTCTGCTTTCTGTATCTGTCATTTTGAACCACAGTCTCCAAACTCTGCCTTCTGTAACCGTCCTTCTGCAACTCAGTCTGCAACCTCTCCTCTCAGCAACAGTCCTTCTGCACCCCAGACTCCTTCCTCTGCTCTCTGAAAAAGTT
The DNA here is from genome assembly GCF_052094955.1 of Ictidomys tridecemlineatus. Taxonomy (NCBI): domain Eukaryota; kingdom Metazoa; phylum Chordata; class Mammalia; order Rodentia; family Sciuridae; genus Ictidomys; species Ictidomys tridecemlineatus. Next base: position 538 of record NW_027521225.1, read on the forward strand.
ATTTTGCACCCCGGTCTCCAACATCTGCTCTCTGCTGCAGTCATTCTCCACGCCAGTCTCCAACCTCTGCTCTCTGCAACAGTCCATCTACACCCCAGTCTCCATACTCTGCTCCCACCAATGATCCTTTTGCACCCCAGTCTCCAACGTCTGTTCTCTGCAAAAGTTCTTCTACACCCCAGTCTCCAACCTCTGCTCTCTGCAAAGTCTTTCTACACCCCAGTCTCCATACTCTGCTCGCCCCAACGATCCATCAGCACCCCAGTCTCCAACCTCTACTTTCTACATTAGTTCTTATGCACCCCAGTATCCAAACTCTGCTTTCTGTATCAGTCGTTTTGCCCCACAATCTCAAAACTTAGCCCTCTGTAACAGTCCTTCCTCAACTCAGTCTGCAACCTCTGCTCTCTGCAACAGTCCTTCTGCAACCCAGTCTCCATCCTCTGCTCTCTGCAACAGTCCTTTTGCACCCCAGTCTCCAAAATTTGCTGTCTGCAGCAGTCCTTCTCCACCCCAGTCTCCAACCTCTGCTCTCTATAACAGTCCTTCTTTACTGCATTCTCCAACCTCTGCTCTCTGTAAGGGTACTTCTACACATGAGTCTCCAACCTCTGCTTTCTGTATCAGTCATTCTGCACCCCAGTCTCCAACCTGTGGTCTGTGTAACTGTCCCTCTGTACCTTACTCTCAAACCTCTTCTCTTTGTTACAGTCCTTATACACCCCAGTCTCTAAACTCTTCTCTCTGAAAAAATCCTCTGCACCTCAGTCTCCAACCTCTGGTCTCTGCAACGGTCCTTCTGTACCTCAGTCTGAAAACTCTGCTTTCTTCAATAATCGTTCTGAACCCGAGTCTCCAACCTCTTCTCTCTGTAACAGTCCTTCTGTACCTCAGTCTCAAATTCTTCTCTGTATCAGTCCTGCACCCCTGTCTCCAATATCTGCTCTCTGTATCAGTCCTGCACCCCTGTCTCCCATATCTGCTCTCTGTAACAGTCCTTCTCCACCTCAGTCTTCAACCTCTGCTCTGTGTAACAATCCTTCTGTACCCCAGTGTCCAAACTCTACTCTCTTCAATGATCTTTCTGCATCCGAGTCTCCAACATCTCCTCTCTGTAACAGTCCTTCTGCACCCAAGTTTCCAATATCTGATTTCTGCAACAGTCCTTCTGCACCTGAGTCTGGAAACTCTGCTCTCTCCAACAATCCTTCTGCACCCCAGTCTCAAAACTCTGCTCTCTGTAACAAGCCTTCTGCACCCCAGTCTCCAAACTCTGCTCTCTTTATCAGTTCTTCTGCATCCCAGTCGCAAACCTCTGATCTTTGTTACAGTCCTTCTGCATCACAGTCTCCTACATCTGCACTCTGCAACAGTCCTTCAGCACCCCAGATTCCAACTTCTGGTTACTGCAACAGTCCTTTTATACCCCTGTCTCCAACCTCTGGTATCTGCAACAGTCCTTCTGCACCCCAGTCTGCAAACTCTGCTCTCTGTAACAATCTTTTTGTGCCTCAGTCTCCAACCTCTACTCTCTGTAACAGTCCCTCTGCACCTCACTCTCCAACATCTGCTCTCTGTAAGTTTCTTCTGCAACCCAGTTTTCAAACTCTGCCCTCTGTAACAGTCCTTCTGCACGCCTTCTCAAACTCTCCTCTCTGTAACAGGCCTTCTGCACCCCAATCTCCAAAGACTGTTCTCTATAACAATCCTTCTGCACCCCAGTCTCCAACCTCTTCTCTCTGTAACAATCCTGCTGCACCTCGGCCTACAATCTCTGCTCTCTGTAACATCCTTCTTCAACCTTTCTAAAAACTCTGCTCTCTGAAACAGTCCTTCTGCACCTCAGACTCCAAACTCTGTTTTTTGCAACACTCCTTCTGCACCCCAGTCGCCAAACTCTACTCTCTATAACAGTCCTTCTGTACCACAGTCTCCAAACACTTCTCTCTGTAACGGTCCTTCTGCACCCCAGTCTCCAAACTCTGCTTTCTGTATCAGTCCTTCTGCACGCCAGTCTACAAACTCTACTCTCTGTAACAGTCTTTCTGCACCTCATATCCAACTCTGCTATCTGCAACAGTCCTTATGCAACCCAGTCTACAACCTCTGGTGTCTGCAAAATTCCTTCTGCACCCCAGTCTGCAACGTGTGCTCTGTGTAACAGTGCTTCTGCATCCCAACTCCAACTCTGCTCTCTGCAATGATCCTTCTGTACCTCAGTCTTAAACCTCTGCTCTCTGCAACCGTCTTTCTGCACCCCAGTCTCCAAACTCTGTTCTCTGTAACAGTCTTTCTCCACCTCAGTCTTCAACCTCTGCTCTCTGGAAGAGTCCTTCTGCATCCCAGTCTCCAACATCTGCTCTCCAAACAGTCCTTCTGCACACCAGTCTCCAAAATCTGCAGTCTGCAACAGTCCTTCTGCACCTCAGTGTCCAAACTCTGCTCTCTGCAACGATCCTTCTGAACCCCAGTCTCCAACGTCTGCTCTCTGAAAGATCCTTCTAACCCCAGTTACCAAACTCTGCTCTCTGTAATATTCCTTCTCAACGCCAGGCTCCAAACTCTGCTTTCTGCAACGGTCGTACTGCACCCCAGTCTCCAACCTCTTTACTCTGCAACACTCCTTCTGCTCCCCAGTCTTCAAACTCTGCTCTCTGTAAAGGTCCTTTTGCAAGCCAGTCTCCAACCTCTGCTTTCTTTGTCCGTCCTCCTGTGCCTCAGTCTCCAACCTCTGCTCTCTGCAAAAGTCCTTCTGCATCGCATTCTCCATCTTCTTCTCCCTTCAACAGTCCTTCTGAACAACAGTTTCGAACATCTGCTCTCTGAAAAACTTTTGGGTATCCTCGTCCCCAACCACTTCTCTCTGCAACAGTCCTTCTGTACTGCAGTCTCCAACTTCAGCTCTCTGCAACGAAAATTCTACACCCCAGTCTCCAACATCTGCTTTCTGAAAAATTCCTTCTGCACCTCAATCTGAAAATTTTGCTCTCTGCAACAATCCTTCTGCACCACAGACTTCAACATCTGCTCTCTGTAACAGTCCTTCTGCACCTCAGTTTTCAAACTCTGCTCAATGTAAGATCCTTCTGCAACACAGTCTCCAAAATTTGCTCCCCTTAACAGTCCTTCTTCACCTCAGTCTCCAACCTCTGCTCTTTATAACAGTCGATCTACACCGCAGTCTGAAACTTCTTCTCTCTTCAGAATCCATATGAATCCCAGTCTCCGGACACTGCTCTCTGTAACAGTCCTCCTGCACCTAAGTCTCCAAACTCTGCTATTTGTAAGATCCTTCTGCCACTCAGTCCTTAAATCTGTTCTCTATAACAGTCCTTGTGCACCACAGTCTTCAAACTCTGATCTCTGTAACAGGCCTTCTGCACCCCAGTCTCCAACTTCTTCTCTCTGCAACGATCATTCTACACCTCAGTCTCCAACATCTGCTCTCTTTAAGATCCTTCTGCAACCCAGTCTCCAAACTCTGCCCTCTCTAACAGACCTTCTGCATCCCTTCTTTGAACTCTCCTTTCCGTAACAGGCCTTCTGCACCCCAGTCTCCAAATTCTGTTCTCTATAACAAGCCTTCTGCACCCCAGTCTCCAACGTCTGCTCTCTGCAACAGTCCTTCTGCACCCCAGTCTCCAACCTGTGATCTCTGCAACAGTCCTTCTGCACCTCAGTCTTAAAAAGCTGTTCTCTTCTATGATCCCTTTACACCTCAGTCTCCAACCTCTACTCTCTGTAACAGTCCTTCTGCACCTGGGTCCCCAACATCTGCTCTCTGTTAGATCTTTGTTCAACCCAGTCTCTAAACTCCGTGATCTGTAGCAGTCCTTCTGAAGCCCTTCTCCACACTCTGCTCTCCATAACAGGCGTCATGCACCCCATTCTTCAACCTCTGCTCTCTGTAACACTCTTTTTGCACCTCAGTCTCCAAACTCTGCTCTCTGCAACGATCATTCTGCACCCTAGTCCCCAACGTCTCCTCTCCTCAACATTCCTTCTGAACCTCTGTCTCCAAATTCTGCTCTCTGCAACAGTCCTTCTTCACCCAAGTCTCCAAACTCTGCTCTCATCAACAGTCTTTCTGCACCCCAGTATTCAACCTCTGCTCTGTGTAAAAGTCCTTCTGCACCCCAGTCTCCAACCTCTGCTTTCTGTAACAATTCTTCTGCACCCCAGTCTCCAACCTCTGCTCTCTGTAACAGTCCTTCTGTGCCATATACTCCAACCTCTGCTTTCTATTACAGTCTATATATACCGAAGTATCCAAACTCTGCTCTCTATAATGGTCCCTCTGTACCCCAATTTCCAACCTCTGCTATTTGTAACAGTCTTCTGCACCTAAGTCTGAAACCTCTGCTCTCTACACTATCCTTCTGTACCCCAGTCTCCAAACACTGCTCTCTGTAACATTCGTCCTGCACCACAGTCACCAACCATTGCTCTCTGTAAGATCCTTCTGCAACCCAGTCTCCAAACTCTGCTCTCTCTAGCAGGCCTTATGCACCCCAGTCTCCAAAATCTGCCCTCTGAAACAGTCTTTCTGCACGCCAGTCAGCAACCTCTGCTCTCTGTAACGGTCCTTCTGCACCCCAGTCTCACACCTCTGTTTTCTATATCATAATTCTTCACCCCAGTCTCAAACGTCTGCTCTGTGTAACAGTTCTTCTGCATCTCAGTCTCCAACGTCTGCTCTCTGCAACAGTCCTTCTGCACCCCAGTCTCCAACCTCTTCTTTCTGCAACATTCTTTCTGCACCCCAGTCTTCAACCTGTGCTCTTTGTAACAGTTCTTCTGCACCGCAGGCTCCCACCTCTTCTCTCTGTAACGATCCTTCTGCAGCCCCATCTCCACCTCTGCTCTCTTAAAGGATTCTTCTGTAACTCAGTCTCCAACTTCTGCTCTCTTCAAAGATCCTTCTGAACCCGAGTCTCCAAACTCTGCTCTCTGTAACTGTTTTTCTGCACCTAAGACTCCAACCTCTACTCTTTGCAAACGTCCTTCTGCAACCTTGTCTCCAACCTCTTCTGTCTGCAACGATCCTTATGCACCGCAGTCTCCAACCTCTGTTCTCTGTAAGGTCGTTCTGCACCCCAGTTTTCACACTCTGCTTCTGTAAACATTCTTTCTCCAACTAAGTCTAAAACCTCTGCTTTCTTCAACGATCCTGCTGCAACCCAGTCTCCAACATCTGTTCTCTGGAACAGTCTTTCTACTCCCCAGTCTCAAACCTCTGCTCTCTATAGCAGTCTTTCTGTACCGTAATCTCCAAAATCTGCTCTCTGTAACGGTCCTTCTGCACCCAGTATCAAATCTCTGCTTTCTGTGTAAGTTTTTCTGAACCATGGTTTCAAACCTCTGCTCTCTGTAACAGTACTTTGCACCTCTGTCTCAAACCTCTGAACTCTGCAACCTTACTTTTGCACCCCATTCTCTAACCTCTGCTCTCTGTATAAGTTTTTCTGCACCCAATTCTCTAACCCCTGCTCTATGCAACAGTCCTTCTGTACCACAGTCTCCAAACTCTGCTCTCTGTACCGGTTTTTCTGCACCCCGGTCTTAACCTCTGCATTCTGTATCAGTAATTCTGCTCCCCGGTCTCAAACCTTTTCTTTCTGTAACATTCTTTCTGCACCTCAGTCTCTCCAACCTCTGCTCTCTGATACAGTTCTTCTGCACACCTGTCTCCAAACTCTGCTCTCTGAAACAGTTCTTCTGAACCCCAGTCTCCAACATCTGCATTCTGAAACAGTTCTTCTATAAACCAATCTCCAACGTCTGCTCTCTGTAACAGTCCTCGTGTATTGCAGTCTCCCAACTCTGCTCTCTGCAACGGTCTTTCTGCACCCCAGTCTCCAAACTCTGCTTTCTGTATTAGTCCTTCTGAACACCAGTCTCCAAACTCTGCTCTCTGTAACAGTCCTTATACACCTCAGTCTCCAAATTCTGCTCTCTGCAACAGTCCTTCTGCACCCAAGTCTCCAACACCTGCTCCCTGCAACAGTCCTTCTGCACCCCAAGTCTCCAACACCTGCTCCCTGCAACAGTCCTTCTTCACCCCATTCTCCAACCTCTGCTATCTGCAACAGTCTTTCTACACCCCAGTCTCCAACCTCTGCTCTCTGTAACAATCATTCTGCACCTCTGTCTCCACCTATGCTCTCTGCAATGTTCCCTCTGCACCTCAGTCTTCAACCTCTGCTCTCTGTATGATCCTTCTCCAACCCAGTCTCCAAACTCTGCCCTCTGTAACAGTCGTTCTGCATCCCTTCACCAAACTCTGCTCTCTGTATCAGGCCTTCTGCACCGCAGTCTCCAAACTCTGTTCTCTGTAACAGTCCTTATGCACCCTAGTCTCAAACCTCTGCTCTCGAAAATGATGCTTCTTCACCCCAGTCTTTAACCTCTGTAATCTCCAACAGTCCTTCTGCACCTCAGTCTAAAAACTCGGTTCTCTGCAACGATCCTTCTGCACCCCAGTCTCTAAACTCTGCTCTGTGTCACAGTCCTGTTCCACCTCAGTCTCCAAACTCTGCTCTCTGTAAGATCTTTCTGCAACCCAGTCTCCAAACTCTGCTCTCTGTAACAGTCCTTCTGCACCCCAGTCTCAAACCTCTGCTATGTGCACAGTTCGTCTGCACCGCAGTCTCCATCCTCTGAACTCTGTAAAATCCTTCTGCACACCAGTCTCAAAACTCTGAGCTCCGTAACAGTCCTTCTTCACCCCAATCTCCAACCTTTGCTCACTGTAACAATCCTTCTGCACCTCAGTCTCCAACCTCTGCTTTCTGCAAAAAACCTTCTTAACCCCAGACTCCAACCATTGCTCTCAGTAACATTTCTTCTCCACCTCAGTCTCCAACCTCTGTAAGATCCTTCTGCCACCCAGTCTCCAAACTCTGCTCTCTGTAACAGTCTTTTTGCACCCCAGTCTCCAACCTCTGCTCTGTGCAACAGTTCATCTGCTCCCGACTCTCCAAACTCTGCTCTCATGTATGATACTTCTGAACCTTAAAATCAAAACTCTAATCTCTGTAACAGTTCTTTTTTACCCCAGTCTCCAACCTCTGCTCCTGCAACAATCCTTCTGCACCCATGTCTCCAACTTCTGCTCTCTGAAACACTTCTTCTGCACCCAAGTCTTTAACATCTACTCTCTGAAACAGTCCTTCTGCATCCCATTCTCCAACCTCTGCTCTCTGCAACAGTCCTTCTGTACCCTGGTATCCAACCTCTGCTCTTTGTAACAGTTTTTATGTACTGCAGTCTCCAACCTCTGCTGTCTGTAAGGTTCATTCTGGACCCAAGTCTCCAACCTCTGCTTTCTGTATCAGTCCTTCTGAAATCCAGTCTCCAACCTCTGCTCTCTGTAACAGTCCTTCTGCATCTCAGTCCCCAAAATCTGCTCTCAATAACAGTCCTTCTGCACCCCAGTCTCCGAACTGTGAACTCTGCAACAATCTATCTACACTCCAGTCTTCAACCTCTGCTCTGTGTAACAGTCCTTCTGCAACCCAGTTTCCAATCTCTGCTACGATCCTTCTGCATCCCAGTCTCCAACATCTGCTCTCTGCAACCGTCCTTCTGCACCCAAATCTCCAACCTCTGCTCTCTGCAATAATCCTACTGCACCCCAGTCGCCAACCTCTTCTCTCTGTACAATCCTTCTACAACCGCAGTCTCCAAAATCTGCTCTACGTAATATTTTTCTGCAATCCAGTCTCCAAACTCTGCTCTTTGTAACAGCCCTTCTGTACCCAGTCTCCAAACTCTGCTCTATGTATTCAGTCCTTCTTCACCTCAGTCTCAAACTCTGCTCTTTTTAACATTCTTTCTGCGAATCAGTCTCCCTACCACTGCTCTCTGCAACAGTTCTACTGCACACTAGTCTCCAACATCTGCACTCTGTAAACGTCCTCCTGTATAGCAGTCTCCAAACTCTGCTCTTTGTAATGGTCCTTCTGCACCACAGTTCCAACCTCTGATTTCTGTATCAGTCCTTCTGCACCCAGTCTCCAACCTCTGCTATCTGCACAGTCCTTCTGCACCGCAGTCTCTAAATTCTACTCTCTGAAATAGTCCTTCTGCACCCAAGTCTCCAACACCTGCTCCCTGCAACAGTCCTTCTGCACCCCAGTCTCCAAACTCTGGTCACTTTAACAGTCTTTCTGCACCTCCGTCTCCAAATTCTGCTCTCTGCAACAGTCCTTATAAACCCAAGTCTCCAACCTCCTGCTCTCTGCAACAGTCCTTCTACACCCCAGTCTACAACCTGTGCTCTGTGAAACAGTCCTTCTGCACCCCAGTCTCCAAACTCTGCTCTTTGTAACAGTCCTTCTGCACCATATTCTCCAACCTCTGCTCTCTGTTACAGTCTTTGTATACCGCAGTCTCCAAACTCTGCTCTCTGTAACGGTCCCTGTGTACCCCAATTTCTAAATCTCTGCTTTCTGTAACATTCCTTCTGTACCTCAGTCACGATACTCTGCTCTCTGTAACCATCCTTCTGCACCTCAGTCTCCAACCTCTGCTCTCTGTAACAGTACTTTCTGCACCTAAGTCTTAAACCTCTGCTCTCTGCACGATCCTTCTGCAACCCAGTCTCCAACCACTGCTCTCTGTAACTGTCGTCCTGCACCTCAGTCACCAACCTCTGCTCTCTGTAAGATCCTTCTGAAACCCAGGCTAGAACTATGCTCTATAACAGACTTCTGCAACCCAGCCTCAAAACTCTGCTCTCTATAACAGTCCTTCTGCAACCCAGTCTCCAACCTCTGCTCTCTGTAGAAGGCTTTTGCACCCCAGTCTCTAAACTCTGCTCTCTAAAACAGTCCTTCTGCACGCCAGTCTCCAACCTCTGTTTTCTGTAACGGTCCTTCTGCACCCCAGTCTCCTACCTCAGCTTTCTGTATCATAATTCTTCACCCCAGTCTCCAACGTCTTTTCTGTGTAAGAGTCCTTCTGCATCTCAGTCTCCAAACTCTGCTCTCTACAACAGTTCTTCTGCACCCCAGTGTCCAACCTCTTCTTTCTGCAACATTGCTTCTGCACCTTAGTATCCAAACCTGTTCACTCTGTAACAGTCCTTCTGCACCCAAGTCTCCCACATCTGTTCTCTGTAATGATTCTTCTTCAGCCCAGTCTCTACCTCTGCTCTATGCAACGATTCTTCTGCAACTTCAGTCTCCAACTTTTGCTCTTTCAACGATCCTTCTGCACCTCACTCTCCAACCTCTGCTCTCTGTAATAGTTTTTCTGCACCTCAGTCTCCAACCTCTTCTCTCTGCAACTCTCATTCTGCACCCCAGTTTCCAACCTCTGCTCTCTGCAACGATCCTTCTGCACCCCAGTCTCCAACATCTCCTCTCCTTAACACTCCTACTACAACCCAGTCTCCAAACTCTGTTCTCTGTAGGGTCCTTCTGCACCCCAGTTTCCAAACTCTAATCTCTGTAACATTCCTTCTCCAACCCAGTCTCCAACCTCTGCTCTCTGAACGCTCCTGCTGCAACCCATACTCCAAACTCTGTTCTATGAAACAGTCTGCTCCCCAGTATCCAAAATCGGCTCTCTGCAACAGAAGTTCTGCACCTCAGTCTGGAAACCAGGCTTGGGTATGAGCATAGACATCAATGATTGCAGAGTATCAACAATAGGGGACCATAAATTTCTTTCAGGTGTGTGCAGACTGAAAACAGGGACATCTGGAGGGAGATAGACTGGGTTTTAGAAAATCATCAGATCTCTAGGTCTAGAACACGCAGATAGACCCACTCATGGAATTGTGGGTGTGAGTCCAAAGAGCAGGGGTCGATAACGGTGAAACCTGGTTTCCCAGGTTTTTGACACACGTGTTTAGTTCAAAAGAGTGATCTGAGTGCTAAAACAAGATCAAAATGAAGTGGTCTGTATCTGAAGACGTGTTGTGTTGAAGGTGGGGAAAATCTCTGAAGCCCTCATGGAGAAGGATATGGAGAAGTTTAAAGTCCTAGTTGAAGAGGACATGGTAAAGACAACAAATCAGTTTGGGCAGGCTGGCCAGCTGGTAAGATCACTCAGGAAAACAGGAATATGTGAGGAATAGCAGATGTAGAAGAGGCTTTGGTGGATTTGATTTTAGTAATGTTGAATGTGAGTTATCTGTGGGATAATCACGTGGAAATGCCCTTCACAGACTGCCTAGAACTGCAGGTGTGGATTTGGGAGTCATTGTCTTTAAGGCAACTATTACAGCAAAGGGTGAATATTAAATCCCCCAGGAGAATAGAGAAAGTAGAGAAGGAAATAGAGAAAGTAGAAATTCTTGTGATACTTGGTGTTCACGAAAATTGTAGTAAAAGTTTATCCAGAAATGACTAAAAGCACCACACTATCTAGTTCAATTGTAGGTATTGCTTTCTCTAAATAATTCCCTAAACAAGAGGTTACCTTATTAACATTGATTTACAATAAATCAACTTTGAAATGGAGCTGGAAGCTACATGTACTTGACATTTCTTACTTTCTCTGTTTTCTCTATCAACTACCTGGATGAACTTCAAGTCATTTAGAAATCAGTGGCATGTACTTTCTTTTAACTCCCCGTATCAAAAAGATCAATATTACAATCTCTTTTATAGGTAGATATCTAGATGTATTCAGAAAAAAAATAAAATTCCACATAGAAGGCAGTTCCAGCAGATTTTACTATGGGAAATTGGTACATGGTCTGTAGATGTGTAAAAGGGAAAAATAAATGTAAATATTCAGGGATTTAAAAATACAATCTCTGAAGTTGTGCATACTGCTATTGTAAAGGTCTTAAATATAAAGGTCAGTTCAGGATGGACAATTTCATGGGGCATTAAAAAAATCTCCCAATGTATGTTTATAAAATTTTATCTACATATAAGTTTTTCTTGGTTTTACTGGCTAATTTCTTATACGACACTGGTGTGGGGTAGGGTGAAGGATCATACCCAAACAATTTTTTTATCCTCTATGCTCTTTATTAATGTAGGGCATTAGATTGAATCATCATCATGGTCACCATTAGAATCCATTATTAACAATCATAACTCATGAATGACACTTTGTGACACAATATGTACTTGCACCTTAGAATATATATAATGCAGCATAGGAATTAGATCAACTTAATAGAGAACCCTCTGCTCTGCAATAATAATAACCATAATCATCATAATCATCTAGGGCATATTTCATAGAAAAAAAATTTGAGTGTGAGTCTTCTTAGATTGCTTCAATACACATAAATGCCTGACTTTAAAAACCTTGTTTAATGTAGTTTAAAAGTGGCATGTTTTTTATAAAAATTAGATTGAATTTCGGATAATCCATTCTATCAAAACTCAGTGAATTTCTTTGAAAAGATGAATTTTTACATACCTGAATCCAATCAGGATTTTTCAAATTGAGTAACAAATAGAGACACACATTAGATAAAAATACCTAACACTTATTAAATGCCTATAAGACTTTTACATGCATTAACTTATTTGGTTTACACAACAGCCTATAAGATAACCTATTATCCCCATTTTACAGAAAAAAGAATTGAAATTATGCACAATATATTAATGCAAGTAGGGAAACATCAATGAATCCCTTTAATTTGCATAATGTACATTAATTTGTACATTTAATATGTATTAACAATTATGATTTAAGAAACAAATAAGAAATTGACTCAGAGTATTTATCATGTAATAACTCTTATTTGTAGTGATACTTTGTTACCTGATTATAATACCGTATATAAGTAAACTGTCTTATTATATTCAATGCCCAGACATTCTTGTCTTTGCTTCTAATAATTCATTGCACATGATTAATAGTCCAAAACAGCTTTCATTAAAATTCCAAATCTCAGGGCCTTAAGAAGCTTAAAGTATTTAAATTTCAATAGAAAATCTGTGCTTCAGTTAAGAACAACTAATTTTAAAATCTAAATATAAACAAAATGATTCCTATATATAAATATAAACAATGATTCCTATTTGATCTCAATAGCACAGGCAATGATTAAAATTTTTAAATCCAATTTTCATGTTGTCCAGTAAATTGCTTAGAACACACACACACACATACACACACACACACACACACACACACACGCACACACACAGACACACACACACACACACACACACAGTACAAGGTCAATTTATTCAGAAAAATATCTGACTGATTTCAGGTGCTTGTGGCGATGTGAATTTATTACTGTGAAATCTATGAGCTATCTGGCCTGGCCCAGAGTTGTCCTCATATCTTTCCATGTGGTGTGGGTGCTTGGAGCCGAGGGATAGATCAGAGGTCATTGTGCAGAACAGTTGGCCTCAGTCAGTGAGTTCCAAGTGTTCCCAGTGATGCTGGTCCAAGGACACACTTTGGGGGAGGCTGAGCTCTTTCACTTAACATGCAGGGATGCCCTTACCCCTAACTGGTAGGTTTAAAATCTTAACAAATTCACCAGGAAAAAGCCTCCCTCCTGTCTTGGAGATTCAGCACTCAATTCAGCATTTAACATCTCTTTCAGTTCTGTTTTTTAGGGGCTGGGGTGTAGGGGGCCAGTTACCAAAGATTGAACTCAGGGGCTTGACCACTGAGCCCCATTCCCAGCCCTATTTTATATTTTATTTAGAGACAGGGTCTCACTGAGTTTCTTGGTGCCTTGTTTTTGCTGAGGCTGTCTTTGAATTCACTATCCTCCTGCCTCAGCCTCCTGAGCTGCTGGGTTACAGGCGTGCACCGCTGTGGTGAGCCGTTCCTGTGGACTGTGGTCGCCATTACATGATGGCGCTGGCTCCGTTGTGGTCTGTGAAGGACAACTCCATATCAAAGAGAGTTGGCGTGTTCCCAGCTCCTTATCAGAGAAAGTTGGTGTGTCATTTTCTAGCACCCTGTGAGAAGGGTACACGTGGCAGCTTTGCATTGGGGTTCGAGGTGCTTTATTAAGGCTGGGAGGGGCATCCAATTATTATTCCGGGGATTAGAAGAATCATTAGAAGAATATCAAGGGCCTGAATAAACTGCTGAAAGAAGATTCCTGAGTCGCGTCTTCCTTGCGGGCAAGGGGGTCGTGGCAAGTGGTGCCGAGACCCGGGAGAAAAGAAACAAAGAAACACCCAGGAACCAGAACTTTCAGCAGTCAGGGAGGCGCGCCGGTAAGTCCCAGGTAAGGTGGGACCCGCTGTTAAAAAGCGGAGGCTCCTCTATACATAAAGAGGGAGCATTAAAAGGTACCTGCTCCTCTGTAAAAAGAGAGGGCGTTACATCTCATAGCAATTGCACTCTGTATTTTCGTTTTTGTTTTCTGTGTATGTTCGTTTTGTTTTTGTGTACTTTCACTTTCGATTTCTGTGTTTTCTTGTGTTGCGTTATGAGTGCTGTAACTTCAAGTCCACTCCTAGCCCTCGATGGCCTTTTACGTTCCAAGGGACTGGAGGTGAAACGCAGTACCTTAGAGAGATTTTTACAGAGGGTAGATACACCTGCACCGTGGTTTGCATTTTCAGGCATCCTCACTACACCCAGCTGGGATAAATTAGGCAAAGACCTTGACTTTGCTCGTGAGCAGGGCATGCTAGAGGGCGGGGTGATACCCCTCTGGAAGATGGTCCGTAGTTGTCTTACGGACGGCCGATGCCCAGAAGCGCTTGTTAAAGGGCAAGAGGTTTTAGAACAATTGCATGAAGAAAAATCAGAAACAACAGAGAGTGAAGTGTCTCAGGAAGAGGGGAGTGTGCGGGGTGTGGAGAACGGGAGGAGACTGTATCCAGATCTCAGTGTGCTGCGCACGCCCCCATGCAAAAGTGGGTCAGAGGTAGAAGATAATGAAGAGGAGGAGCTGGAGACGCTGTCTCGGCAGTTAGGGAGTTTAGGTACAGGGAACAGAGATAAGCAAGGGCTCAAGAACGGGCGGCCTCCCGATCCGCCTCCGTATGGCGGGGGTGTTTCAGGCTGCCGCTGCTTTCCTTTGTTCCTCAGGGCTGGCATATCATTGCTATTGACATTAAAGACTGTTTCTTTTCTATTCCTTTGCATCCTAAAGACTCACAGTGTTTTGCCTTCACCCTTCCCTCGTGTAATCACGAGGAACCAGATCAAAGGTTTGAGTGGGTTGTTTTACCACAGGGAATGTCTAACAGTTCTACGATTTGCCAGATGTATGTAGGGAAGGCACTCGCACCTCTCAGACAACAATATCCTTCCATTAAGATTATTCATTATATGGATGATGTATTATTGGCAGCCAAATTACAACAGTCAGTTTATGAGGCCTATAAAGACTTGGTGAAGTTGTTAGCTCAGTATGGATTACATATTGCACCTGAGAAGGTTCAAACAGGGGATTTTATTCAGTATTTGGGAGCGACGATTGGAAATGACGTGTTAAAACCACAAAAAGTTACTATAAGAACTCAAGATCTCCAAACTTTAAATGATTTTCAAAAACTGTTGGGAGATATTAATTGGATAAGAGGTTATTTACATATTCCTAATATTGTGCTCCAGCCTTTGTATGCTATTCTTAAGGGTGATCCAGATCTTACTTCCCCTCGTACCCTCACTAAAGAGGCCAGAGCGGCCCTTATAAAAGTAGAAGAAGCTATACAACATGCTACTCTATGCAGGCTCCAGAGTGATAAACCTTTCCAGTTATGTGTGCTTGCCACTATGCGGCAGCCTACTGGAGTACTGTGGCAAGATGGGCCTTTACTATGGATCCACCCACATGTATCCCCAGGAAAATCTTTAGAATACTATCCTGATGCTGTTGCAGCGTTAGCACTTAGAGGGATTCAACAGAGCATTCAATTTTTTGGACAAGCACCTTCTTCTCTTATCATACCCTATTCTAAAGTTCAACTTAATGTTTTGTGTGCTACTCTAGACAACTGGGCTATTCTATGTTGCTCGTTTCAAGGGGATATTGATAATCATTACCCTTCTCATCCATTACTCCATTTTGTTAAAGAGCATCCTATCATTTTCCCTAAAGTAACTTCACCCACTCCAATTCCGGGGACTGTTAACATTTTTACTGATGGCTCTAAGTCTGGAATGGGAGCTTATGTGATTAATGACTCTCCCCCTGTCCAGCATCAATTTGCTCCTGGAAATCCACAATGGGTAGAACTGCAAATTGTCATTGAAGTTTTTAAACAGTGTTCTTTTCCTTTCAATCTCATTTCGGACTCCATCTATGTGGTGCAGGCGCTCAAAATTCTGGAGGCTGTAGGAGCTATTAGTGACACCCATAATGTATCTGCTTACTTTAATCAGCTTCAGCGGCTTATTCGTGGCTGTACTTCCCCTTTCTATCCAATGCACATTCGGGATCACACCTCTCTTCCTGGCCCGTTATCACAGGGTAATGCCTGTGCTGACTCGGCAACTAGAAGCCAGTTGGTATGCTTGGCCTCCTCCTTAGAAGAAGCTAAATTGTTTCACCACAACTTTCATGTCAATGCTATGACACTGCGCAGACGTTTTTCCATCTCCAGAGCAGATGCTCGTCAGATAGTATTACAATGTCCCCATTGTGTCACATTTCTTCATCCTCCTACTTATGGTGTAAACCCACGAGGATTGAAGCCATTGGTCGTCTGGCAAATGGACGTAACTCACGTGCCTGACTTTGGTAACCTCAAATATGTACATGTTTCTATTGACACATACTCTGGAATTATTCATGCTTCTGCTTTATCGGGAGAAAAGGCACGTAATGTTATTACTCATTGCTTAGAGACATGGGCAGCATGGGGTGCACCTGCATCCCTTAAGACTGATAATGAACCTGCTTATACTGGCAGACAGTTTACATCTTTTTGTTCTACTATGGGAGTACAACTTGCTCATGGGTTGCCTTACAATCCTCAAGGGCAAGGCATTGTTAAACGTGCCCACCACACCTTAAAAAAAACCTTAGAAAAACAAAAAGGGGGAATAGGAGTTGACCACACTCCTAAAGAACGCCTGTCCTTAGCTCTTTTTACCATTAATTTTTTGAATTTGGATATTCATGGCCGCTCTGCGGCCGACAGACATGTGTCCCCTCAGCCCTCTGTGACTGGCTATGTTAAGTGGAAGGATGTTCTTACGGGCCAATGAAACGGCCCTGACCCCGTGCTGACATGGGCACGAGGATCTGTATGTGTTTTTCCCCAGGATCGCACGGAGCCGCTGTGGATCCCTGAACGCCTGACAAGAAGAGTCTCGAGATCTACTAACCAGCAGCAGGAGGTGCCACAATAGTCCCATGATGAGGAGCTTCATTCTGATGAGTGCTCTGGCTCTGATGCTGGTGCCAACGGTACAGATGGCACCAATGCAGTGGTGGGCAGTGGCACGGGCATGGCCAATGCCAATGCCAGTTCATAGTAATTCTAGTGTCCTCCCCACTCTTTTTTCTAACTCATGTGAGATGTCTGCTCCTTGTACCTCTCCTAGAGGGGACATAGAAAATATTTTTAATCAGTCTCAAGTTAATCTCACAGGAGTTTTTTGTTTCAGCCTTGGGAACACTAATTGTATTAGCCTTAAGACCAAAAATTTGACTAACTGGGAGGACCCATTGCGGTCCAGTCGAGTCTCAGGGAGTATTCTCAGTGCTGTATTGAGCCAAGTAGTTTCAGGGAAGCAATCAGGCTCAGGGACCCCCGCAACTAGCTCTGTTTTAAACATAACTACTTTAGCTATTATCTCCGAGGTATTAATCCCAATGCCTCCTTCTTCTAATAGTACTTGCTATGCCACTCATTTCAAGGCCTCTCCCTACTGTACCCCTAATTTTGGTTTTCCCCCGACATTTACGCCTTGTCAGGATCATTCTTGGGAGAAACATCAAGTTGCTAAAGGTTTCTCCTTTTCCCCCCCTCTGAAGAGATATGTTTATAACTTTAACAACAATGCCAACTCCTCTACAGGAACAGGTTGGTCCTGGTTTCAATGGCTCATTTCCAATGAGAAGGGGGCTTCAGCCGATATTTCCGCATTGGCTCAATTACTAGGAGCCAAAAGTTGGCTGGCTAATGTTTCTGGCACTACTAAGGAGAGTGAACGAGGTAATAGGCTTACATCTGTTTCGTTCAACTCTCTGTTACATTATGCCACATTGCCTCCTGCAATGGTCTGTATCCAATCCCCGTTCCTGTTCCTTTTAGCTAATCACACCTCATCGGGGATGCTGGATTGTTCTATTATTACCTGTTTCTTATCTGAGTGTTGGAATGGTTCTTGGACTGTAGCAGTAATTATGAAAATTCCAACTTTTGTCCCAATCCCAGTCACTGCGGATCCAGATAAATTTCCTATTGTAGAGCTACTTAGAGTCCGCAGAGATTTTGGAATCACAGCAGCTATAGTGACAGCCGTGGTGGCATCTGCTGCTGCAGCAGTTACGGCCGGAGTAGCCATGGCCAGTCAAGTACAAACTGCTGCCACTATTAATCAAGTTGTTCAACAAACGTCCACTATACTTGAATCGCAAAATGCGATTAATCAACATATTTTGTCGGGGATTTTAGCTACCAACCAAAGAATAGATTTTCTTCAAGCTCAGGTAGAAGAATTGGCTGACCTAGTACTTTTAGGCTGCATTGACCAACGTGCACATTTATGTATAACCTCTGTCAGATTTAATGATTCCAGAAATGCTTCCCACATCATTGGTGGATATCTGGCCGAAAATTGGTCCATGGAAGCGAAAGACATGATCCAGTCTCAACTAACCCAGATAGCTGTCTTGAATAGTACCCGTGTCGATCCCGTGACTCTGGGTCAATTCACCAATTGGATATCTTCTGCTTTTTCCTTTTTCAAAGAGTGGGTGGGAGTAGGAATTTTTGGTGCACTGTGTTGTTTTGGTATGTTCCTCTGTTTGTGGTTTCTCTGTCGCCTTAAGGCTCGTAGTGCTCAAGATAAGGCTATGATCATACAAGCTCTTGCTGCTTTAAAAACTGGCAACTCGCCACAGGTCTGGCTTGCGCATCTTAAGCACTAAACTTTTGACATGGTCATTGCACCCCAAGTTATTATAACATTGCACTGGGATTGACATGTCTTTCCTCGTTATTCTCTTAGTGTCAGAAAGCCCTTGCACTCTGCCGGTCTTGCTACCATTGCATGCAGATGGGTTTCTACACTAGTGCCTTTGACATGGTCGTTGCACCCCAAGTTATTATAACATTGCACTGGGTACGACATGTCCTTCTTTTGTCTTTCTCTTAGTGCTGGAAAGCCCTTGCACTCTGCGGGTCTTGTTGCCATTGCACGCAGAAGGGTTTCCACACTGGTCTTTATCTATCACTTTAAAGTCCGTGCCTTTCTTTCAGGGTGCTGCCAACTTGTTTGTAGTTGTACTTCTGCATGGCCACAGTTCAACCTCAGCTATTCCCTCTTACTCACCATCGTCACGATACAGGATGCGAGGCAAGGCACTGCACTTGAGTGATCCATTGAGAAGAGGGACCTCAAGGGGAGCATGTCCTATTACATGCGGGTTTGACGTGTCTCCGCCCCGCCCCACAAAAAAAGGCGTCGGCTGATATGGTGTCAGATCTGGGGAAGGCGCCCCCTGGGGCTGGCCCATACTATGCAGCCACTTTTGCACAGTGGGATAGGACCTCTACTCTCGCCTGTATTGTCTTAGTGAAACAAAAAGGGGGAGCTGTGGTGAGCCGTTCCTGTGGACTGTGGTCGCCATTACATGATGGCGCTGGCTCCGTTGTGGTCTGTGAAGGACAACTCCATATCAAAGAGAGTTGGCGTGTTCCCAGCTCCTTATCAGAGAAAGTTGGTGTGTCATTTTCTAGCACCCTGTGAGAAGGGTACACGTGGCAGCTTTGCATTGGGGTTCGAGGTGCTTTATTAAGGCTGGGAGGGGCATCCAATTATTATTCCGGGGATTAGAAGAATCATTAGAAGAATATCAAGGGCCTGAATAAACTGCTGAAAGAAGATTCCTGAGTCGCGTCTTCCTTGCGGGCAAGGGGGTCGTGGCACACCACTGTGCCAGCTTTTTCAGTTCTTTTTATTTCACCTGTGCTTCTTCGAGCATAAAGGAGAAAGGGAAGACAAATTAT
This sequence comes from Ictidomys tridecemlineatus, assembly GCF_052094955.1. Taxonomy (NCBI): domain Eukaryota; kingdom Metazoa; phylum Chordata; class Mammalia; order Rodentia; family Sciuridae; genus Ictidomys; species Ictidomys tridecemlineatus. The sequence goes on from NW_027521225.1 coordinate 19,629, forward strand.
TACATTTTATGATATGTCAGAGCCTTCTAGTTATAAAATTCTTAAAAATAAATAATTCTCTTTTTCATTTAGGATTTAAATTTTTTTTTCTTGGTAGTGGTTAGTTTCAATTCAAACAAATTTTGTTCCTATACAGGGTCTAATTTAGTCCTAAGCCAGATCTACTAAGAAACCCAAAGAGGATAAGATATGATCCCTGTCCTGCTGCACCCCTCCCCTGACTCAGGCAATGGCAAGGCGACTACTGAGGTGGATGGTACAAGGCGTCCATCCTCTGGAGGAGCGCAGTATGTTTCTGGGAATGGGCTGATTTGTTTTTGTATTCCTTTAATATGTATAGTTTTGATTTCTCATATGACCATTACGTATAAAGGAAAAATCATGACTTGCCCAATTAATGCAACTACTTCTAAAGCATAGATCTGTTTGCTCTAAATGCCATGATTCAGCTGTGGAGGGTAAATTGTTAATGTCTAAAGAAAAACTCCCTGTATTACCGTCAAGGAAGTTTTTGAGAAATTAAATTAAAATCTAGAGAAGGAAAATTAATGTTAAGAAGATAGATTAGTGCTTAGTACTGGGCAACTTGTTCTTATTCCTGTGCACAATGGTTTGTGCTCTCACTTTTGTTATGTTACAAGTAATAAAAAATCAACTACTTGCCGTAACCATAGCACTGGTTCCAGTCAGTAAGTCAAGAAAGAATAGTCAAGGTATAGGCCAATAGTTTGGAACATTTGTAACTATTATTAAAAGTTAACTAAGCAGAAACAGCTCAAAGCCAAACTCGAACTGAAAGTACAAATGCTTGCTTATGCATAAGCCAAGATACATTTTTCTATTCTAATTGTAGCTACGTAATATTTTGTTTTGTTTGAATAATGATTCCTGTTTTGTAACCAAAAAGTACTGTAAGCCTGCCAAAATGAAAAGTATATATGATCAACTTCACAAGGAAAGATTGGGATCAACACCTTCACTTTGGTGTCTGTGTTGTTTCTCCACCCCCTCTTTCGCCAACTCCTCACCATATGTTCGTCTTCTGAGACCCCCTGTTGGAGCTGGTCTCTGACACTGTCCTTAAACCAACTTACAATCTAATGGGAAGATGAACTCAATATGTGCAGGAAACTTGGTAACAATTCTATGTAATCTACAAATTATCATTATTTTCCCTTAGTGTTTGATTGGGCAGATCTGGGAATGGAGCACTTAATACTTGTCAAAGCCCCTCATTCAATCTTGAATATACACTCTTCCAGGTCCTAGTTGGGCCTCTCAATTGTGTTCTAAACACTAGGGCAACACCTTTTTTAAATGTGCACTCAGTAAAGGTTTGAAGAATGAAGAAGGTCTGTCAAGTACATCCATGGAGCAGAGTTTTTAAAAGATTCTATAAAGACGGTACTGTGTGGGAACTAAAGGATCTAACAGAGACTTGACAGAGGTGAGAGGACATTTCTGTTCAGTGGTTCTGGTGCAGATATCTTGCTCAGAAAAATAAATCCTTTGTGGGAATAAGTGAGGCATCATAGCCCAGAGGCTTCTGAGAAACTCAGTGTCTCCTGTCTCTTAAACATATCCCTTATGGAGACCATTGGCTCAGTTCACACAGAACAAGCAGCTCTGCATCTTTCTTTCCCAATCAGTCATCTCAAAGTCAGGTGACCAGGAATGAAGTCACTTATGAGTGACCCCAAAATATAATATTTCTAAAGGAGGGGGGTTGTGTATGAAGTAGATTACTCACAAGCTCCAATAAATTATTACAGTTAATAAATTGCTTGCCACTCCCCTCCCCAAGCATCCATGTGTTGTAAGATAAAGATGAAAACCCCTAGTTAGTGAATGAATACGTTTCTAAACAAAACTTCTTCTACAATAATGATTTTTATTTAAACAGATATTTTGGTAGGTCTATTGTTATGCTATATTGTATCATAATGGGAATGTGTCCCTATACTTTCTCCCTAAAAATTATTCCGTTTTGTCCTGCTCATCAAAACCAGAGGATTAACACTTAGCATTATCTATTATTTACGATAAGTAATTTTCCACACACATCATTTCACGAAAGGAATTTAGGCATCCCAAGGTTTCTGGTTATGTTTTGGGTTTTCTTCCAGTACTGGAGGCATCATGCTAAATCCCTCAGGTTTTGTGATAACCTCTAAAGTTATTTCTACTCTGGCAATACAAGTAGTATTGTGGAAACTTAGACACACATAGAAAAGGTGCTATGATAGGTCATTACATAAATGCCATCAAAATGGTAATGAAGATATGTACAATATTCTGTAATATGTTTCTAATGTTTAGGTATATCCTGATTCTGGGATAGTATTTTTGAAAATTGTGATGGTAAATAAACTACTTACCAGTAACTCTCACAGAGAGGCGTAGATTTCTGGTTTTGGTGTGGCCCTTGCTGCTCTTCATACTAGCACCTGGGCTGCAAAGAAAGCTCTTGCTAAAACTGGCTGTTGGTCTCCATTCACCACAAAACAGACATGTTATTCTGAAAGTTGCCTGTCGCATATCTGTGGCCTCATGAAGGAGTCAAAATCCTCTGATCTCTCATAATTTATTTTCCTTTGATGGACATTTATAGAGGTCTGGGGCTGACCCGTTGGGAATGTGCATCGAGCCTTTCCTCTGCAGCTGCTCTGGGACTTCTCAGTGTGCAAACACAATTCAAGGGCAATGGCTTGAGTTCAACTGCAACAATGGAGAGCAGTTAATTCGCTGTTGAATTCATTAATGTCTTGGCAATCACCTGTTCCCAGCATGCAGCGAGAAGATCAGTGTCCTCTCTCTTCTAGGATGTGGGTAAGCAAAGTTCAGAGTTAGATTTCTGCTAAGAAGTTGTGGGTGGCTGAAACCTCAAAACTACCTTCCCTTCCCGCTAGGGAGAGAAGTGGTCAGGGTGGGTATACACTTATTGGAATGGATTTCGCACGGCATATGAAGTTTTTCCTTCATGTTACATACTTTGCCAGATGGACAGATTTCAGAAGCCACAATATTAAAAGCATCCCCACTATCTTCAGCTGATCCACTCCTGCTAAGGGCTGATCTTTTACCAAACCCTGTATGACTTCGTGCCCCTTAATTTTATGATCCTGCTGATGCTCATGACCTGGTGAAGAAATTGTTTGCTATGGAGTTTAAAAGAAGGAGAAAAAAAAGAGTCATCAAACAGCTCTTTTGGGCACAGATGGAGAAAAGACAACAAGCTTGAATTATTTTACTGCACAAAAATAATAATAGAAGTATTAGATAAAGAGGTAAGTCTCTAAAACTTAAAATTTCCCATAATACAATGGGGTTTTCCTCATGCTTAGGAGAGACACATTAACAGTACTCCTAAAAGATCTTAGAATGATTAGCCATCAGGGAAAGGCAAAGCTAAAGCATATTTGATGAAGCACTTCACACATTCCAGGGTCGTCACAATAAAAGGAATGATAATGATGTGTTGTTAATGGAGTGAGTAAATCAGAAGCTCTATTCACCACTCTTTATAATAAGGTAAGCTGGTTCCACTGGTCTGAAAATGATCTGGAACTTCTTCAGAAAGTTAAATATGGAGTTAATGATCCACCTCTTGCACTGCTACTTACAAACTCAAGATGAATAAAAAAAGTTGTCCACCAATGATTTGTACATGAATGTTCATATAATGTTCATATTATATATAATGTTCATATTATATATACGAATCTTATTCATATTAGTCAAAAAGTGAAAATAAAAAGGCAGGTCTGTAATCTAGCTACTCAATAACCTGAGGCAGGAGGATCACAAATTCAGGGACAACCTGGGCAAATTTGCAAGACCCTGTCTCAAAACAAAATTTTTAAAAGTGTTGGGCTTTGGCTCAGTGGTAGAACATCGTTTAGTGTGCAGGAGGATCCGGGTTCAATCTGCAGTACAACACCCACACAGACACAAAGTAAAAATTACTATCCAGTGGAAAATGAACAGAGAAATGCGGAATTTTCATAAGATGGAAATCAGTCACAATAAGGAGGAATAAACTAAAACACTAATACAAGCTAAAATATAACTGAAAATTGCAAACATCCTAAGTGAAAGGAGTCAGATCCAAAAGGTGTATATGGTATTACTTCATTAAAAATATCCACAGAAACTCGAGTGTATACATGGGTCTTTCCACATTTGAAGGAGAAACACAGAAATGGTGTTTATTTAAAACTTAGAATCAAGATCCATTAGGAAAATGCTAGTCAAAGTCAGATTGCACATAGCACTTCACATTCACTAGTGTTGGCTAGAACTGCAATATTGGGGGAAAGGAGATTGACTGTTTGGGTATAAGCTTTTTTTGGAGAGAAAAGTAATAAAAATATTCTGAAATACCTGTGGATTAGAGAACCCAGGTGAGGTCACAATACTTAGCACAGTGTGCTTCTCCTGGTTGGAGGGGCACCACAGTGGTCATGAGACACTGTGTATGGAGAGAGCACTCTTGTAATTGCTGCTGAAGAGTTCACATATTTCTACAACTAAGACATTTCCTAGAATTAAACCATCATCTAGTTCTAATCTCACTATACAGTCTGTCTCCCAGCCAGCTTCCTCAGGGCACTCTGGGACCTCGTTGCTTCTCAGGCTGTGAATGATGGGCTTCAACATAGGTGTCACCACACAGAAAAGCACAGAGACCAGGGTGTCCGTGTCCAGCCTTCTCTGGGCCTGTCATAGTGGAAGTTGCCTGTTCCATAGAAGACCACCACGACAGTGAGAGGAGACGCACAGGTGAAGAAGGCCTTCATTCTGCCCTGTGCAGAGGGAATCCCCAGGATGACCGCCATGATGAGTGCGTATTTGCCTGCAGTGAAGAGGCAGGGGCTCAGGCCCATGGTGGCACTGAAAACGTGGAGCGCAGACTTATTGACAGAGGTGTCTGAGCAGGAGAGCTTCAGGAGCAATGGGGTGTCACAGAGAAAGAGGCTGATCTGGTGGGGCCCACACAGAGTGAGTGTGATAGCCAACACTGTGTGTGTGACCAAATTCACCAGCCCACACAGCCAGGACCCAGTCACCAGGCCAACACAGACCTTCACACTCATGATGACTGGGTATTGAGGAGGACGGCAGGTGGCCACACAGCAGTCATACTGGCCACATAGCCAGTAAGATTCCTTCTGTGCCAGCACTTGTCACCAAGAAGAAGATCTGGGAAAGGCAGCCATCATAAGAAATGGCCTTCTTCTCCCAGAAGACGTTCACCAGCAGTACTGGGAGGGTGGTGGATGTTTTGCAGATGTCCAAGAAGCTCAAATTGCTGAGGAAAAAGTACATTGGAGTGTGGAGAGCAGGACTGACGCTGATGGCCACTATTATAAGCATGTTCCCCAGGAGAGTGGTCAGGTAAATGACCAGAAAGAGCAGGAAGAACCATCCCTGTAGGTTTGAGTGGTTGGAAAATCCCAAGAAGATGAATTCAGTGACAAATGATTGATTGCTCATTTCCAATGTTGTCATAGCTACAAAACAGAGAAAAAAAGACCATGATGAGAATGGACTGAGAGCACCCCAAACAGGCTTGTTAATCTGCAGCAACATGGAAATAATATCGAATGAAAAGCAGCCTGGAGACTGATAACCTGTGGGACTGGTCTCAGGGAATCAGACCCATGGAGCCGCACACATTTGCAGGGGTGATGGTGGGTGGGAGTAACCAGAGAATTGCTAGAAGCCAACAGAAAGCTATTCGACCTAATCATGGTGTGAAGTCATTTCTCACTATCTCAGTAATCTCTGTCTCCTGTTGTCCTTTTATGTAATCATAGGATTTTTGGAGAAGTTCATTTTCATTGCAAATGTTAAAAAAAATTTACAAAGCAGAGTCATCATCTGCAGAAGCAGTCGGTGTTGCCTTCAGTGTTTTTCAATGTAGACTTTTTCTCATTTTACATCAATTTTGATCTCTGTGTTCAGAAAGGCAGAAGTTAACTATTCCTGTACAATGCTGAAATTATAAGGGCCGGAGCAAAATAGAGGAAAGAAGTTGATGAAGTGGGTTTGGACTGGCTATCTTAAGTATACAGAAAAGATCAGTGGAGTAGAAGGAGAATGAGAGGGCGTAGAGGTTTGTGAAGAGAGGGAATGTGAAAGGTCTTTACGCAGATCATGTTATGTGCACATGGAAGTCTACCACAGGGGACTGCACCTGTATGTATATGTAGAAAGCACCAGTCAGAAATTAACAGATAAATGACCCAAAGAAAGATCCGTAGAGAAAGGAGAATGGGGGCGGGAAGGGGAGGGAGATGGGGGGGTGGTTACTGAATTGAGTAAATCAGATTGCATGTACGTAGGATCTTTTCCAAATCAACCCAACTTCTATGTATAACTATTATGCTCTAATAAAAAATTTAAGAAGATGACATGATCCTATCAGCAAAGAGTGAGATTTGAATTCTTTTTGACCTATTTGTATACCTTTAATTTCTTTTTTTTTGTCCAATTGCTCTGGCAATTTCACGGATGAAGTTGAATAAAAGTGGTGAAAGAGGGGGCACCCTGTCTGCTTCCAGTTTTTAGAGTGAATGCTTTCAACCTTTCTCCACTTAGAATGATGCTGCCTTGGGTTTAGCATAGATAGCTTTTACAAAGTTCCTTCTGTCCCTAGTGTTTCTACTGTTTTGACAGGTAGGGGTGCTATATTTTGTTAAATGCTTTTTCTGCATCTATTGAGATGATCAATAAACTTACATCTCTCTTAAATAAACTTAATCTCTCCCCTTTGTCTAAACATTCAGATCATCTACAGTCCTATAAATATTTTAATGAACATTTTCCTACATAAACATATGTGACCATTTCGAATTATATCTTCAGAATAAAATTTAAATCTGATATAAAGAATTTGTTGTGCAGTTTCTATTTAAAACGAGCTCATGTGAGACATTATATTAAGTGAAATAAGCCAGACATATAAAGAGAAATAGCAGTTTTTCACTTTTTAGTCGAAGCTAAAAAGTTGATCTCAGAGAAGTAGGGAGTAGAGCGGTGGTTTTTTGAGCCTGGGAGAGAATCACAAAAATCATTGTGAGTCTGATTTCTCAAAGACGCATATGAAGGACTGGCTGAAACATGCCCTCTGAATGTGGTCTTTAAAAAAAATAAAAGTGGACTTCTAACAGGGTCCTCAGAAAATCTCTCTTCTCTCCTCAGTGGGCAGCACGAGGTCTATGGGTCTGGCTGCCTAGGAGCTAGCTGTGGTGTGCAAATGGGCAGGACCAGGATGGCTGGAGAATCTCAATAATCACTAGCAGACTGCATTCTAGGTGAGGGCAGGCTGGAAACAGGCCATCCAGAATGAAATGGCTTGAGCTCTGAAAATGACAGAATCTGTGGATTTAGGAAATGGGTGTGGGTCCAATCCACTCATAACACCTACTCCCTGGGTCAGTCCACAGTCGCCACAGTTACCACAGGCCTGACCAGAACAATCCAGAGAAGGAGATGAACTCTGGCCTCCTGGCTTGGAGGTTTGGTCTGGGGACAGCTGACCAATTTCTGCCGACCTGAGATGAGGTGGGACACCGAGGTGGAAGGGAACAAGAGGGGAAGCGTCCCTAGCTCATGGCAGCCAGAAGGTTGGGGCGGGGGAGGGGACAGGAAGAGACAGTTCACAGGGGACAAAATGTGATTCCCCAGGGCATGTCCCAGGCAACACTCCACCTGCCCACACTCCTCTCAGTACAGTGGGCCTTTCAGATAATTAACCCACAAAATGGATGGACCGACAGATTAGGTCACAAGTCTCACAGTCTAATCATTTCACCTCTAAACACTGCTACTGTGGCTGACCCTGAGCTTTTGGTGGGGGGATACATTATTTCTAAGCCATAATAGTCTCTACAGTCCATGTGCTTTGGTTAGAATACCTTCATGTCGTCTGGGAGAGTAATCGGATGCTAAAACAAGATTAAAAGGAAATATCTGGTAACTGAAGATGTGACATTTGGAGCTTGGGGAAAAGCTCTGAAGAGGAGCCCTGGGTGGCGCACTTTAAAATTTTGGTGACGAGGACACAAGAGGGCACCTGGTCTGTGGGGTAGCTGAGTAGCAGTGGGATCACTCATTAAAACATAAAAAAAATGAGATGGAGCATGTCTGGAGAGAGGAAAGGAGGAAAGAAGGTTGGGCCTGGAGTCTGGGTACCTGTATGGTCTCCCCAAGGAGATTCCAGGAGGCAGCGGGACAGGTTCCCAGGAGATAGGCCTGGGAGTCATGGCTTAGAGTGACTGTGGAAGTCACAGGTGCTCATAAAGCCAAAAGAGAGCAGGGTGAGGAGAGAGGGCCTGATGGACTGTGTGGAAAAGAAGGCGTCCAGAAAGAGGGTCACCAGCTATCCGCAATCATTCTGCACCACAGTGTCAAAGCTCTGCTCTCTGTACCAGGCCCTCTGCACCCCAGTCTAAAACCTCTGCTCTCTGTAACAGTCCTTCTCCACCCCAGTCTACAACCTCTGCTCCCTGCAACAGTCCTTCGCCATCCCAGTCTCCAAGTTCTGCTCTCGGAAACACTCTTTCTGCACCCCAGTCTCGGACATCTGCTCTCAGCAACAGTCCTTGTTCACCTAAGTCTGATAACTCTGCTCTCTGCAACAATCATTCTGCACCCCAGTCTCCAACCTCTGCTCCCTGCAAGAAAACTTCTGCACCCCATTCTCCAAGTTCTGCTCTCTGAAAGAGTCCTTCTGCACCCCATTCTAGAACATCTGCTCTCTGCAACAGTCCTTCTGCACCTAAGTCTGAAAACTCTGCTCTCTGCAACAATCATTCTGCAACCAAATCTTCAATCTCTGCTCTCTGTAACAGTCCTTCTGCACCTCAGTCTCCAAACTCTGCTCTCCATAATATCCTTCTGCACACCAGTATCTAAACTGTGATATCTGTAACAGGCCTTCTGCACCCCAGTTTCCAACCTCTTCTCCCTGAAAGAATCCTTCTGCAACCCCAGTCTCCAAGTTCTGCTCTCTGAAAGAGTCCTTCTGCACCCCACTCTGGAACATCTGCTCTCTGCAACAGTCCTTCTGCACCTAAGTTTGAAAATTTTGCTCTCTGCAACAATCATTCTGCAACCAAGTCTCCAAACACTGCTCTCTGTAACAGTCCTTCTTCACGTCAGTCTCCAAACTCTGCTCTCCATAATATCCTTCTGCACATCAGTATCCAAACTGTGATATTTGTAACAGGCCTTCTGCACCCCAGTCTCCAACTTCTTCTCCCTGAAAGAATCTTTCTGCACCCCAGTAACCAAGTTCTGCTCTCTGAAAGAGTCCTTCTGCACCCCACTCTCGAACATCTGCTCTCTGCAACAGTCCTTCTGCACCTAAGTTTGAAAACTCTGCTCTCTGCAACAATCATTCTGCAACCAAGTCTCCAAACTCTGCTCTCTATAATATCCTTCTGCACACCAGTCTACAAACTGTGCTATCTGTAACAGTCCTTCTTCACCCCAGTCTCCAACCAATGCTGTCTGTAACAGACTTTCAGCACCCCAGTCTCCAAACTCTGCTCTCTATAACAGGCCTTCTTCACCCCAGTCTCCAACCTCTTCTCTCTGAAATGATCATTCTGCACCTCAGTCTCAAACGTCTGCTCTCTGAACCTCAGTCTCCAAACTCTGCTCTCTGTAACATCATTCTGCACCCAGGTCTCCAAACTCTGCTCTCTGTAACAGTCCTTCTGCACCCCAGTATCCAACCTCTGCTCTCTGTAAAAAACCTTCTGCACCTCAGTGTCAAAACTCTACTCTCTGTAACGGTTATTCTGCACCCCAGTCTCCAACCTCCATTCTCTGCAACAGTCCTTCTGCACCTCAGTCTCCAACCTCTGCTCTCTGTAACAGTCCTTCTATACCTCAGTCTCCAAACTCTGCTCTCTGTAACGGTCCTTCCGCAACCCAGTCTCCAAACTCTGCTTTGTGTATCAGTCGTTCTGCAATCCAGAATTTAACCTCTGCTCTCTGTAACAGTCCTTCTGCACCTCAGTCTCCAAACGCGGCTCTCTGTAACAGTCCTTCTGCACCACAGTCTCAAATCTATGCTCTCTGCAACATTTCTTCTGCACCCCAGTATCTAACCTCGGCTCTCTGTAAGATCCTCCTTCACACCAATCTCCAACCTCTGCTCTCTGAAATGATACTTCTGCACCCCAGTCTTCAAACTCTGCTCTCTGTAACAGTCCTTCTGCACCTCAGTCTCTAACCTCTGCTCTCTGTAAAAATATTTCTGAAACTCAATTTCCAACCTCTGGTCTCTGTAACAGTCCTTCTGCACCTCAGTATCCAATTTCTGCTCTCTGTAATGATCCTTCTGCACCTCAGTCTCCAACCAATGCTCTCTGTAACAGGCCTTCTGCACTGCAGTCTTCAACCTCTGCTCTCTGTAACAGTTCTTCTGCACCCCAGTCTCCAAGCTCTACTCTCTGTTACAGTCCTGCTGCACCGGAATCAAAACTCTGCACTCTGTAACAATCTTTCTGAATCCCAGTCTCAAAACTCTGCTCTCTTTAACAGTTCTTTTGAACCAGAATATTCAAACTCTGCTCTCTGTAAGACTCTTTATGCAACCCAGTCACCATCCTCTGCTCTCTGTAACAATCCTTCTGCACCCCAGTCTCCAAACTCTGCTCTCTGTAAAAGTACTTCTGCACCTCAGTCTCCAACCTCTGCTCTCTGTAACGATCCTTCTGCACCTCACTCTTCAACCTCTGCTCTCTGTAACAGTCCTTCTGCATCCCAGTCTTCAACATCTGCTCTCTGCAATGATACTTCTTCTCCCCAGTCTCCAACCTCTGCTCTCTGCCATGGTCCTTCTGAACCCCAGTCTCCAAACTCTGCTCTCTGTAACAGTCCTTCTGTACTGCAGTCTCCAATCTCTTTTCTCTGTAACGGCTCTTCTGCACCCCAATTGCCAACCTCTTCTTTCTATAATAGTGCTTCTGCACCTCAGACACTAACTTATGCTCTCTGTAACAGTCCATTGGCAACTCAGTGTGAAACCTCTGCTCTCTGCAAGGATTCTTTTGTACCCCAGTCTCTGAACTGTGCTATCTGTAACAGCCTTTCTGCACCCCAGTCTCCAACCTCTGCTCTCTGTAAAACGCCTTCTGCACTCCAGTTTCCAAACTTTGCTCTCTGTAACAGGCCTTCTGCACTCCAGTCTCCAACCTCTTCTCTCAGCAACAATCTTTCTGCATCTCAGTTTTCAACCTCTACTCTCTGCAGCAGTTATTCTGCACCCCAGTGTCTAACCTCTGCTCTCTGTAAGATTTTTCTGCACCTCAGTCTCCAACCTCTGCTCTCTTTATCAGTCTATATGCACCCCGGTATCTAACTTCTTCTCTCTGTAACAATCTTAGGCACCTAAATTTCTAACTTCAGCTCTCCCCATCGGTCCTTCTGCATCCCAGTCTCCAAACTCTTTTCTCTGCAACACTCCTTCTGCACCACAGTATCCAAAGTCTGCTTTCTGTATCAGTTCTTCTGTACCCCAGTCTCCAACCTCTGCTCTCTGTAACAGTCCTTCTGCACCTCAGTCTACAAACTCTGCTCTCTGTAACAGCCCTTCTGCAACGTAGTCATCAACCTCTGCTCTCCTCAATGATCATTCTGCACCCCAGTCTCCAACCTGTGCTCTCTGTAACTGGCCTTCTTCACCCCAGTCTCCAACATCTGCTCTCTGTAAGTATCGTTCTCCACCATAGTCTCCAACCTCTGCTCTCCTCAATGATCATTCTGCACCTCAGTCTCCAAACTCTGCTCTTTGCAATGATCATTCTGCACCCCAGTATTCAAACACTGGTCTCTGTAATAGTACTTATGCAGCTCAGTCTCAAACCTATGCTTTCTGTAAGATACTTCTGCACACCAGTCTACAACATTTGCTCTCTGCAATGATGCTTTAGAACCCCAGTCTCCAACTCTGCTCCCTGTAATAGTCCTTCTGTACAGCAGTCTCCAAACTCTGCCCTCTGTAACAGTCCTTCTACACCCCAGTCTCCAAACTCTACTTTCTGTATTAGTCTTTCTGCACCCCAGTCTCCAAACTCTGCTCTCTGTAACAGTTCTTCTGCACCTCAGTCTCCAAACTCTGCACTCTGCAACAGTCCTTCTGCACCCCAGTCTCCACCCTCCGCTCTCGGTAACAGTTCTTTCGCACCCCAATCTCCAAACTCTGCTCTCTGTTGCACTCCTTCTGCACTCCAGTCTCTACCCTGTGATCTCTGTAACAATACGTCTGGACATCAGTCTCCAACCTCTGCTCTCTACAACGTTCCTTCTGCTACTCAGTCTCCAAATTCTACTATTTGTAAAAGTCCTTCTGTACCTCAGTCTAAAAACTTTGCTCTCTGTAAGATCCTTCTGCAATCAATTCTCCAAACTCTGCTCTCTGTAATAGTCCTTCTGCACCCCAAACTCCAAACTCTGCTCTCTGTAACAGGCCTTCTGTACCCCAGTCTTATAACCCTGCTCTCTTTAATAGGCCTTCTGCACCCAAGTCTCCAACCTCTGCTCTCTGCAACGATCCTTCTGCAACCCAGGATCCAACATCTGCTCTCTGCAACAGTACTTCTGCACCTCAGTCTGAAAACGCTGCTCTCTACAACAATCCTTCAGCATCCCAGTCTTAAACCTCTGCTCTTGTAACACTTCTTCTGCACCTCTGTCTCCAAAATGCTCTCTGTAAGACCCTTCTGCACCCCAGTCTCCAACCTCTGCTCTCTGCAACAGTTCTTCTGCACCGCAGTCTCCAAACTCTACTCTCTGTAAGATCCTTCTGCACCACAGTCTCCAACCACTTCTCTCTGTATCAGTCCTTCTGCACCTAGGTCTCCAAACTCTCCTCTCTGCAATATTTCTTCTGCACCCCAGTCTCCAACCTGTGCTCTCTGTAAAAGTCCTTCTGCACCTCAGTCTCCATTCTTTGCTCTCTGTAATGCTATTTCTGCACCCCACTATTCAATCTCTGCTCTCTGTAACAATCCGTCTGCACCTCTGTGTCCAACGTCTGCTCTCAGTAACAGTCCTTCTGCACCTCTATCTCCAACGTTTGCTCTCTGTAACAGTCTTTCTGTACCGCAGTCTCCAACCTCTTCTCTCTATAATGGTACTTCCCCAGGCCAATTGCCAACCTCAGCTTTCTGAAACAGTCTTTCTGCACCTGAGACTCCAACCTCTGCTCTCTGTAACAGTCCTTCTAAGCCTCAGTCTGGAAACTCTGCTCTCTGCAACAATCCTTCTAAACCCCAGTCTCCAAACTGTGCTATCTGAAACAATCCTTCTGCAACCAAGTCTCAAAAATCTCCTCTCTGTAACAGGTCTTCTGCAACTCAGTCTCCAACCTCTGCTCTCTGCAACAGTCCTTCTGCACCCCAGTCTCCAAACTCTGCTCTCTGTAAGATCTTTCTGCACCCCATTTTCCAAACTTTGCTCTTTCTAACAGTCATTCTGCACCTCAGTCTCCAACCTCATCCCTTTTCAATGGCACTTCTGCACCCCAGTATCCAACCTCTGTTCTCTGCAGCAGTCCTACTGCACCCCAGCCTACAAACTCTGCTATCTGTAACAGTCCTTCTGCACCCCAGTCTCCAAACTCTACTTTCCATATCAGTTATTCTGCACCCTAGTCTAAAACTTCTGCTCTCTGTAATAGTCTTTCTGCACCTCAGTCTCCAACCTCTGCTCTCTGCAACAGTCCTTCTGCAGCCCAGTCTCCAACCTCTGCTCTCTGCAAAAATTTTTCTACACACCAGTCTCCAACATCTGCTCTCTGCAATGATCCTTCTGCATCCCAGTCTCCAATGTCTGCTCTCTGCAACAGTCCTTCTACACAGCAGTCTCAAAACTCTGCTCTCTGCTACAGTTTTTCTGCACCCCAGTCTTCAACTTCTGCTCTTTGCAACATCTCTTCTGCACCCCAGTCTTTAAACTGTGCTCTCTGTAACTATCCTACTGCACCCAGTCTACAAACTCTGCTCTCTGTAGCAATCCTTCTGCACCTCAGTCTCCAACCTCTGCTCTCTGTAACGATCCTTCTTCACCCCAGTCTCCAACGTCTGTTTTCTGCAACAGTCCTTCTAAACCCAGTCTCCAGCCTCTGCTCTCTGTAACATCCTTCTGCACCCCAGTTTCCAAACACTGCTCTAGGTGACATTTCTTCTGCACCTCAGACTCCACCATCTTCTCTTTGTAACAGTACTTCTGTACCGCAGTCTCCAATCTCTGCTCACTGAAACATTTCTTCTGCACCCAAGTCTACAAACTATACTCTCTGTAACTGTCTTTCTGACCCAGTCTCCAACCTCTGCTCTCTGCAACGATCCTTCTGCACCTAAGTTTCCAACCTCTGCTCTCTGCAACGATCAATCTGCACCCCAGTTTCCAACCTCTGCTCTCTGTAACAGTCCTTCTACAATTCAGTCTCCAACCTCTCCTCTCTGTACCAATTGTTCTGCACCTCAGTCTCCAAACACTGCTCTCTTTAACTGTCCTTCTTCACCTCAGTCTCCAAACTCTGCTCTCTGTAACAGGCTTTCTGCACCCCAGTCTCCAAACTTTGCTCTCTGTAACAGTTCTTCTGCACCCCAATCTCGAACCTCTGCTCTCTGTAACAATCCTTCTGCACCTCAGGCTGCAATGTCTGATCTCTGCAACAGTCATTCTGCACCCAAGTCTCCAACCTGTGCTTTCTGTATCTGTCCTGGTGCACCCCAGTCTCCAAACTTTTCTCTCTGCAATGATCCTTCTGCACCCAGTCTCCATTCTTTGCTCTCTGTAAGAATCCTATTTCACCCCAGTCTCGAACATCTCCTCTCTGTAAAAGTCCTTCTGCACCTAGGTCTTCAAGTTCTGCAATCTGTAACAGTCCTTATGCACCCCAGTCTCAAACCTCTGCACTCAGAAATGATCTTTCTGCACCTCAGTCTCTAACCTTTGCTCTCTTTAATAGTCCTTCTGCACCCCAGTATCCAACATCTACTCTCTGCAAAAATACTTCCTCTCACCAGGATCCAAACTCTGCTCTCAGCAAGGGTCCTTATGCATCCTAGTTTCCAAAATCTGCTCTCTGTAACAGTCCTTCTTCACCTCAGTCTCCAAACTCTGCTCTCTGAAACAGTCCTTCTGTACCCCTGTCTCCAACCTCTGCTCTCAGTAACAGTTCTTCTGCACCCCAATCTCCAAACTCTGCTCTGTGTAAAAATCTTTTTGCACCCCAGTCTCCACCCTCTACTCTCTGTAAAAGTCCTTCTGCACCTCAGTCTCCAATCTCTGCTCTCTGTAAGATCCTTCTGCAACCCATTCTCCAAACGCTGTTCTCTGTAACAGTCTTCTGCAACCCACTCCCCAAACTCTGCTCTCTTTAACAGGCCTTCTGCACCCCAGTCTCCAACCTCTGCTCTCTGTAACAGGTCTTCTGCACCCCAGTCTCCAAATTCTGCTCTCTGTAACAGGCTTTCTGTACCCCAGTCTCCAACCTCTTCTCACTGCAATGATCCTTCTGCACCTCAGTCTCCAAACACTTCTCTCTGCAAGAGTCCTTCTACACCGCAGTCTCCAAACTCTGCTCTCTGCAACAATCTTTCTGCACCCCAGTCTCCAAACTCTGCTCTCTGTTTCAGTCGCTCTGCACCCCAAGATCCAACATCTGCTCTCTGAAAGAGTCCTTCTGCACCTCAGTCTTAAATCTCTGCTCTCTGCAAAAATCCTTCTGCAACCGAGTTTCCAAACTCTGCTGTATGTAACAGTCCATCTGAACCTCAGTCTACAAAATGCTCTTTGTGAGATCCTTCTGCAACCCAGTCTCGAAATTGTGCTATCTTTAACAGTCCTTCTGCACCCCAGTGTCTAAACTTGCTCTATGTAACAGGCATTCTGCACCCAGTCTCTAATCTCTGCTCTCTGTAACAGGCCTTCTGCACCCCAGTCTCCAACCTCTTCTATCTGCTACGATCATTCTTCACCTCAGTCACCAACCTCTGCTCTCTGCAATAGTCCTTCTGCACCCCATTATCCAAACTCTGGTCTGTGTAACAATCTTTCTGATACTCAGTCTCTAATTTCTGCTCTCTGCAACGGTTCTTCTGAACCCCAGTCTCCACACTCTGTTCTCTGCAACAGTCCTTCTGCACCCCAGTCTCCAACCTCTGCTCTCTGCAACAGTCCTTCTGCA
This sequence comes from Ictidomys tridecemlineatus, assembly GCF_052094955.1. Classification (NCBI taxonomy): domain Eukaryota; kingdom Metazoa; phylum Chordata; class Mammalia; order Rodentia; family Sciuridae; genus Ictidomys; species Ictidomys tridecemlineatus. The sequence goes on from NW_027521225.1 coordinate 35,845, forward strand.
CCCCAGTGTCCAAACTCAGCTCTCTGCTACAGTACTTCTGCACCCCAGTCTCAAACATCTGCTCTCTGTATCAGTCATTTTGCAACTCAGTCTCCAACCTCTGCTCTCTGAAGCATTCCTTTAAACCCCAGTAACCAAAATCTGCTCTGTGTAACGATCCTACTGCACCCTAGTTTCCAACCTCTGCTCTCTGAAACGAATTTTCTGCACCCCAGTCTTCAACCTCTGATCTCTGTATCAGTCCTTCTGCACCACAGTCTCCAAAATTTGCTCTTTGCCAAAGTCCTTATGCACCCAAGTCTTCAAACTCTGCTGTCTGCAACATTTCTTCTGCACCCCAGTCTCCAACCTGTGCTCTCTGTAACAGTTCTTCTGCACCCCAGTCTCCAGCATCTGCTCTCTGATGATCCTTCTTCTATCCAGTCTCCAAACTCTGCTCTCATTAAAAGTCCTTTTGTATCGCAGTCTCCAAACTTTTCTCTTTGTAACGGTCCATCTGCTCCCCAATTGCCAACCTCTGTTTTGTGTAACAGTCTTTCTGCACCCCAGTCTCCAAACTCTTCTCTCTGCACCGTTCTTTCTACACCTCAGTCTCCAACCTGTGCTCTCTGTAAAAGTCCTTCTGCACCCCAGTCTCCAATCTCTGCTGTCTGTAACAATACTTCTGCACCTCTGTCTCCAACGTCTGCTCTCTGTAACAGTCCTACTGCACCCAGTCTCCCACATCTGCTCTCTGCAATGCTCTTTCTGCACCCCAGTCTCCAACCTCTTCTCTCTATAACGCTCCTTCTGAACCCCAATTTCCACCCTCTTCTCTCTGTAACAGTCCTTCTAAGCCTCAGTCTGAAACTTCTGCTCTCTGCAAAAATTCTTCTAAACAACAGTCTTTAAACTGTGCTATCTGTAACAATCCTTCTGCACCCCAGTCTCCGACACCTGCTCTTTGTAACAGGTTTTCTGCAACCCAGTCTCCAAACTGAGCTCTCTGTATCAGGCCTTCTCCACCCCATTCTTTAACCTCTGCTCTCTGCAAAAGTACTTCTGCACCCCAGTCTCCAACCTCTGCTCTCTGCAAACGTCTTATTATACCCCAGTATCCAACATGTGCTCTCTGCAACGATCTTTCTGCATCCCAGTCTCCAACGTCTGCTCTCTGCAACAGTCCTTCTACACACCAGTCTCCAACCTCTGCTCTCTGCTACAGTCCTTCTGCACCCCAGTCTCCAACCTCATCTCTCTTCAACATTTCTTCTTCACCGCAGTCTCCCACCTGTGCTCTCTGTAACTATCTTACTGCACCCCGGTCTCCAAACTTTGCTCTCTGTAGAGATCCTTCTGCACCTCAGTCTCCAACCTCTGCTCTCTGCAACGATCCTTCTGCACCTAAGTTTCCAACCTCTGCTCTCTGCAACGATCCATCTGCACCCAAGTTTTTAACCTCTGCTCTCTGTAACAGTCCTTCTACACTTCAGTCTCCAACCTCTCCTCACTTTACCAATTGTTCTGCACCTCAGTCTCCAACCTCTGCTCTCTTTAACAGTCCTTCTGCCCCTCAGTCTCTAAACTCTTCTCTCTGTAACAGGCTTTCTGCACCCCAGTCTCCAAACTTTGCTCTCTGTAACAGTTCTTCTGCACCCCAGTCTTGAACCTCTGCTCTCTGTAACAATCCTTCTGCACCTCAGTCTCCAACGTCTGCTCTCTGCAACAGTCATTCTGCACCCAAGTCTCCAACCTGTGCTCTCTGTAACTGTCCTGCTGCACCCCAGTCTCAAACCTCTGCTCTCTGTAAAAGTCCTTTTGTATCGCAGTCTCCAACCTCCTCTATTTTTAACGGTCCAACTGCTCCCCAATTGCCAACCTCTGCTTTCTGTAACAGTCCTTCTGCACCCCAGTCTCTAAACTCTTCTCTCTGCAATGATCGTTCTGCACCTCAGTCTCCAACCTCTGGTCTCTTTAAAAGTCCTTCTGCACCTCAGTCTCCATTCTTTGCTCTCTCTAATGGTCCTTCTGCACCCCAGTCTCCAATCTCTGCTCTCTGTAACAATCCTATTGCACCTCTGTCTCCAACGTCTGCTCTCTGTAACAGTCCTTCTGCACCCCAGTCTTCAAACTCTGCTCACTGTAACAGTCCTTCTGTACCGCAGTCTCCAAACTTTTCTCTCTATAACGGTACTTCTGCACCCCAAATGCCAACCTCTGTTTTCTGAAAAATTCCTTCTGCACCTCAAACTCCAAACTCTGCTCTCTGTAACAGTCCTTCTAAGAAACAGTCTGAAACCCCTGCTCTCTGCAACGATCTTTTTAACCCCAGTCTTCAAACTGTGCTATCTGTAACAATACTTTTGCTCCCCAGTCTCAAACATCTCCTCTCTGTAACAGGTCTTCTGCAACTCAGTCTCCAAAGTCTGCTCTCTGTAACAGGTCTTCTGCACCCCAGTCTCCAACCTCTTCTCTCTGCAACGATTCTTCTGCACCTCAGTTTCCAACCTCTGCTCTCTACAACAGTCCTTCTGCACCCCAGTCTCCAAACTCTGCTCTCTGTAAGATCCTTCTGCACCCCGTTTTCCAAACTTTGCTCTCTCTAACAGTCATTCTGCACCTCAGTCTCCAACCTCATCCCTCTTCAGTGGCACTTCTGCACCCCAGTATCCAACCTCTGTTCTCTGCATCAGTCCTTCTCCACCCCAGGCTACAAACTCTGCTATCTGTAACAGTCCTTCTGCACCCCAGTCGCCAAACTCTACTTTTCGTATCAGTTATAATGCACCCCAGTCTAAAACCTCTGCTCTCTGTAATAGTCCTTCTGCACCTAAGTCTCCAACCTCTGCTCTCTGCAACAGTCCTTCTGCATCCCAGTCTCCAACCTCTGCTCTCTGCAAAAATTTTTCTACACACCAGTCTCCAACATCTGCTCTCTGCAACGATCCTTCTTCTACCCAGTCTCCAAACTTTGCTCTCTGTAAAAGTCCTTTTGTATCGCAGTCTCCAACCTCTTCTCTTTGTAACGGTCCATCGGCTCCCCAATTGCCAACCTGTGCTTTCTGTAACAGTCCTTCTGCACCCCAGTCTCAAAACTCTTCCTTCAGTAACAAAGATTCTGCTCCTCATTCTCCAACCTCTGCTCTCCTTCTGCACATCAGTCTCCAAATCTGCTCTCTGTAACAATCCTTCTGCACCTCTGTCTCCAACGTCTGCTCTCTGTAATAGTTCTTCTGGACCCCAGTCTTTCACATCTGATCTCTGCAACTGTCCTTCTGCACGCCAGTCTCCAAACTCTGCTCTCTGTAACAGTCCTTCTGTACGGAAGTCTTCAACCTATTCTCTCTATAACGGTCCTTCTGCACCCAAATTTCCAACCTCTGCTCTCTGTAAAAGTTCTTCTAAGCCTCAGTCTGAAACTTCTGCTGAAGCTCAGTGTGAAAATTCTGCTCTCTGCAACGATCCTTGTACACAGCAGTCTCCCAAATCTCCTTTCTGTAACAGTCATTCTGCACCTCAGTCTCAAAAATCCGCTCTCTGTAACAGTGCTTCTGCACCCCAGCCTCCAACCTCTGCTCTCTGAAAGATCTTTTCGCACCACAGTTTCCAAATCTGCTCCCTGGAACATTCCTTCTTCTCCCAAGAATCCAACCTCTGTTCTCTGTAATAGTCCTTCTGCTCACCAGTCTCCAACCTTTGCTCTCTGTAACAGTCCTTCTGCTCCCCAGTCTCCAACTTCTGCTCTCTGTAACAGTCCTTCTGTACCGCAGTCCTACACCTATGCTGTCTGCAACGATCCTTTTGCACCCAAGTCTTCAACCTCTCCTTTCTGAATCATTCCTTCTGCACCACAGTTTCCAACCTCTTTTCTCTGTAACATTCCTTATGCACCTCTGTGTCCAAACTCTGCTCTCTGCAACAGTTCTTCTGCACCCCAGTCTCCAACTTATGCTCTCTGCAACAGTTCTACTGCACCCCAGACTCCAAGGTCTGCACTCTGAAACAGTCCTTCTCCACACCAGTCTCCAACCTTTGCTCTATGTAAAAGTCCTCCTGTAGTGCAGTCTCCAACCTCTGCTCTCTGTAAGATCCTTCTGCACTCCAGTTTCTAAACTCTGCTCTCTGTAACATTCCTTCTCCACCCCAGTCTCCAACTTCTGTCCTCTGCAACAGTCCTTCTGCTCCCCAGTCTCCGAGATCTGCTTTTTGTAACAGTCCTACTGTACCGCAGTCTCCAAACTCTGCTCTCTGTAACACTTCTTCTATACCTCAGTCTCCAACCTCTACTCTCTGTAACAGTCCTTCTGTACCCCAGTCTCCAACCTCTGCTGTTGTAAAAGTTCTATAACCCAGTCTTCAAACTCTGCTCTCTTTAATGGTCCTTCTGCATTTCAATTTCCAAACTCTGCTTTTTGTAACAGTCCTTTTGCACCTGAATCTCCAAACTCTGTTCTCTGTAACAGTGCTTCTACACCCCAGTCTCCAACCTCTGCTCTTTGCAACAGTCCTTCTGCACCCCAGTCTTCAACATATGCTCTCTGCAACAGTCCTTTTGTACCTTAGTCTGAAAACTCTGCTGTCTGGAACCAACCTTCTGCACCCCAGTCTCCTACCTCTGCTCTCTGTAACAGTCCATCGATACCTCAGTCTCCAACGTCTGCTTTCTTTAACAGTCCTTCTGAAACTCAGTCTCCAAATTCTGCTCTCTGTAAGATTCTTCTGCACCGCTGTCTCTAACCTCTGCTCTCTGGAACAGTCTTTTTGCACCCCAGTCTTCATACTCTGCTCTGTGCAGTAGTTCTTTTGCACCCCAATCTCCAAACTCTGCTCTCTGCAACAGTCCTTCGGCACCCAAGTTACCAACATCAGCTCTCTTTCACAGTCCTTCTGCAACCCAGTCTGCAACCTCTTCTCTCTGTAACAGTCCTCCTGTACTACAGAATCCAACCTCTGCTCTCTGTAACGGTCTTTCTGCACCCAAGTCTCCAATCTCTGCTTTTTGTATCAGTCCTTCTGCACCCCAGTCTCCAACCTCTGCTCTCTGTAACAATCCTTCTGCACCTCAGTCTCCAAACTCTGTACTCTGCAACGTTACTTCTGCACCTCAGTCTCCAACATCTACTCTCTGTATCAGTCTTTCTGCACCTGATTCTTCAACCTCTGCTCTCTGTAGAATCCTTCACATACCCAGTCTCTAACCTTTGTTTTCTGTAACCATCCTTCTGCACCCCAGTCTCCAAACTCTGTTCTCTCCAAGAATCCTTCTACACCTCACTCTCAAACCTCTGCTCTCTGCAAAGATTCTTCTGCACACCAGTCTCCAACATCTGCTCTCTTCAACACTCCTTAAGCAACTCAGTCTAAAAACTCTGCTCTCTGCAACGATCCTTCTGCACCTCAGTCTACTACCTCTGTTCTTTGTAATACACTTCTGCAACCCAGTCTCCAAACTCTGCTCTCTGTATAAGTACTTATGCAGAATATTTTCCAACTTTTGCTCTCTGTAACAGGAATTTTGCAACCCAGTCTCGAACCTCTGCTCTCTGTAACAGGCCTTCAGAAACCCAGTTTCCAACCTCTTCTCTCTGCAATAATTTTTCTCCACCCCGGTCTCTAACCTCTGCTCTCTGTAACAGTCCTTTTGCACACCAGTCTCCAAACTCTGCTCTCTGTAACTGTCCTTCTGCACGTCAGTCTCCAAACTCTCCTCTCTGTAACAGTCCATCTGCACCTCAGTCTCTAAAATCTGCTCTCTGCAACGATCCTTCTGGACCCCAGTATCCAACTTCTGCTCTCTGCAACAGTCCTTCTGCACCACAGTCTCCAGACTCTGCTCTCTGTAAGATCCTTCTGAACTCCAGTTTTCAAACTCTGCTCTCTGTAACATTCCTTCTCCATCCCAGTCTCCAACTTTTGTCCTCTGCAGCAGTCCTGCTGCTCCCCAGTCTCCGAGATCTGCTCTGTGTAACAGTCCTTCTGTACCGCAGTCTCAAAACTCTGCTCTCTGTAACGGTCCTTGTACACCCAAATTTCCAACCTCTGCTTTCTGTAACAGTACTTCTGCACCTCAGTCTCCAAACTCTGCTCTCTGTAACACTCCTAATTAACCTCAGTCTCCAAGCTGTGCTCTCTGTAACATTCTTTCTGCACCCCAGTCTCCAACCTCTGCTCTCTGCATTGGTACCTCTGCACCCCAGTCTCCAACCTTGTTCTCTACAACAGTCCTTCTGTACTGCAGTCTCCAACCTCTGTTCTCTCTAAGGGTCCATTTTCAACCCAGTCTCCTACCTCTACTTTCTATATCAGTCCTTCTGCACCACAGTCTTCAAACTCTGCTCTCAGTAACCGTCATTCTGCACCTCACTCTGCAACCTCTGCTCTCTGAACCAGTCCTTCTGCAACCAGTCTTCAAACTCTGCTCTCTGCAAGAGTTTTTCTGCATCCCCAGTCTCCATCCTCTGCTCTCTGATACAGTCCTTCTCCACCCCAGTCTCCAACCTCTGCTCTCTGTAACAGTCATTCGGTACTACAGTCTCCAAACTCTGGTCTCGATATGGGTCCTTCTGCACCCCAGTCTCCAAACTCTGCTTTGTGAATCAGTCCTTGTGTACCCCAGTCTCCAACCTGTGCTCTCTGTAACAGTCTTTCTGCACCTCAGACTCCAACCTCTGCTCTCTGCTACAGTCCTTCAGCGCCCCAATCTCCAACCTCTTCCCTCTGCGACAGTCCTTCTGCACCTCAGTGTCAAAACTCTGCTCTCTGTAAGATCCTTCTGAAACCCAGTCTCCAACCTCTACTTTCTGCAATATTCCTTCTGTAAACCAGTCTCCAACCTCTATTCTCTACAACATTCATTCTGGACCCCAGTCTCCAACGTCTGCTCTCTGTAAGAGTCTTTCAGTCTCCAACCTCTGTTTTCTGTAAGGGTCCTTCTGCACCCCAGTCTTAAACCTCAGCTTTCTGTATCAGTCCTTCTGCATTGAAGTCTCCAAACACTGCTCTCTCCAACGATCCTTCTACACCTCAGTCTCCAACCTCTGCTCTCTCTAACAGTCCTTCTGTACCTCATTCTCCAACCTCTGCTCTCTGTAAGATTCTTTTGCAACCCAGTCCTCCAAACTCTGATCTCTGTAACTGTCCTTCTGCACCCCAGTCTCCAAGAACTGCTCTCTGTAACAGGCCTTCTTCACCCCAGTCTCCAACCTCTGCTGTATGTAACAGGCCTTTTGCACCCAGTCTCCAAACTCTTCTCTCTTTAATAATCCTTCTCCACACAAGTCTCCAACCTCTTCTCTCAGCACAGTCCTTTTGCACCCCAGTCTCCAACCTGTGCTCTCAGTAACAGTCCTTCTGCACAACAGTCTCCAAAAAACTGCTCTCTCCAAAGTTTTTTCTAAACCTCAGTCTCTAAACTCTGCTCTCTGTAAGATTCTTTTGCAACCCAGTCTCCAAACTCTGATCTCTGTAACTGTCCTTCTACACCCAAGTCTTTAAAATCTGCTTTCTGTAACCATCTTCTGCATCTCAGTCTCCATCATCTGCTCTATGCAACAGTTCTTCTTCACCCAACTCTCCAATGTCTGCTTTCTGAAAAAGTCCTTCTAAACCCTAGTCTCCAACCTCTGCTCTCTGTAACAGTCCATCTACACCCCATTATCCATACTCTGCTCGCCCCAAGGATACTTCTGCACCCCAGTCTCCATCCTGTGCTCTCTGTAGCTTTCCTTTTGCACCCCAGTCTCCAGCATCTGCTCTGTGAAACAGTCTTTCTCCCCCCCCAGTCTGCAATCTCTGCTCTTTGTAACAGTTTTTCTGGACCCCAATCTCCAAACTCTACTCTCAGCAACAGTCCTTGTACACCCCAGTCTCAACCCTCTGCTCTAAGCAAAAGTTTTTCTGCACCCCAGTCTCTAACCTTTTCTCTCTGTAACTATCCTTCTCACCTCAGTCTCCAAACTCTACTCTCTGTAAGATCTTTCTGAACCCCAGTTTTCAAACTCTGCTCTGTAACAGGCCTTTTTCACCCAACCTCCAACCTCTGCTCTCTGTATCAGTCCATCTGCACCCTAGTCTCCAACCTCTGCTCTCTGCAACGATCCTTCTGCACCCCAGTCTCCAACATCTGCTCGCTGCAACAGTCCTTGTGGAACCCTGTCTCCAACGTCTGCTCTCTGCAACAGTTCTTCTGTAACTCAGTCTGAAAAAACTTTTTCTCTGCAACAATTCCTCTGTACCCCAGTCTACAACCTCTGATCTCTGTAACAGTCTTTCTGTACCTCTGTCTCCTAACTTTGCTCTCTGTAAGACCATTCTGAAACCCAGTCTGCAAACTCTGCTCTCTGTAACAGTCCTTCTGCACCCCAGTCTCCAAACTCTGCTCTCTGAAACAGGCCTTCTGCATCGCAGTTTCCAACCTCTGCTCTCTGTAAGAGGCCTTCTGCACCCCAGTCTCGAAGCTCTACTCTCTGCAACTATCTTTCTTCACCCCAGTGTCCTACCTCTTCTCTCTAAAACAGTTCTTCTGCACCCCAGTCTCCTACCTCTGCTCTCTGTAAGATCCTTCTTCTCACCCGTCTCCAACCCCTGCTCGCTGTAACAGTCCTTCTGGAATCTATCTCCAAACACTGCTCTCTGCAACAGTCATTCTGCACCACACTCTCCAACCTCTATTTTCTGCAACAGTACTTCTACATTCCAGTATCCAAACTCTGCTCTCTCTAGCAGTCCTTCTGTACAAGACTCTCCATCCTCTTCTCTTTGTAACGGTCCTTCTGCCCCCCAGTCTCCAACATCTGCTTTCTTTGTCAGTCTTTCTGCACCCCAGAATCCAACCTTTGCTCTCTGCAACAGTCCTTCTGCACCCCAGTCTCCAACCTCTGCTTTCAGCAACAATCCTTCTGAACACCAGTCTTCTACCTCTGCTCTCTGCAACATTCTTTCTGCACCCCAGTATCAAACCTATGCTCTCTGTAAAAGTCCGTCTGCACCCCAGTCTCCAACCTCTGCTCTCTGTAATGATCCTTCTGCACCCCAGTCTCAAACATCCGCTCTCTGTAACAGCCCTTCTGCACCGCAATCTCCAAACTCTTCTCTGTAAGATCGTTCTGAAACCCATTCTCCAACGTCTGCTATCTGTAACTGTCCTTCTGCGCACCAGTCTTTAACCTCTGCTCTCTGCAACAGTCCTTCTTCACCTCAGTCTCCAAACTCTGCTTTCTGCAACAGTCCTTCTGCACCCAAGTCTCCAACCTCTGCTCTCTGCAACATTCATTCTGCACCCCAGTCTCCAAACTGTGCTCTCTGTAAAAGTCTTTCTGCACCCCAGTCTTTAAACTCTGCTCCCTGAGACGATCCTTCTACACCCTATTCTCGAACCTCTGCTCTCTGCAACTATCTTTCTGCACATAAGTCTACAACTTCTGCTCCCTGCAACGATCCTTCTGCACCCCAGTCTCAAACCTCTGCTCTCTGCAACAGTCCTTGTGAACCCTGTCTCCATCATCTGCTTTGTGCAACAGTTCTTCTGTACCTCAGTCTGAAAACTCCCCTCTCTGTAATTTTCCATCTGCAACCCATTCTCCAACTTATGCTCTTTGTAACAGTCCTTCTGTACCTCAATATCCAATCTCTGCTCTATGCAACAGTCCTTCTGCACCTCAGTCTCCAACCTCTGCTCTCTGAAACAGTTCTTCTGTACCACAGTCTTCAACCTTTGTTCTCTGTAAAGGAACTTATGCACCCAAGTTTCCAACTTCTGCTTTCTGTATCAGTCATTTTGAAGCAAAGTCACCAAACTCTGCCCTCTGTAACCGTTCTTATGCAACTTAGTCTGCAACCTCTGCTCTCTGCAACAGTCCTTCTGAACCCCAGTCTCCATCCTCTGCTCTCTGCAACAGTCCTTTTTGTACCCCAGTCTCCAACATCTGCTCTCTGCAACAGTCATTCTCCACCCCAGTCTCCAAACTTTTCTCTCTGTAACAGTCCTTCTGTAGTGCATTCTACAACCTCTGCTCTCTGTAATGGCACTTCTGCACCCTGAGTCTCCAACCTCTGCTTTCTGTGTCAGTCCATCTGCACCCCAGTCTCCAAACTCTGCTCTGTATAACTGTCCTTCTGCACTTTAATCTCCAACCTCTGCTCTCTGCTACAGTCTTTCTGGACCCCAATCTCCAACCTCTACTCTCTGCAACAGTCCTTCTACATCCCAGTCTAAAACCTCTGCTCTCTGCATCAGTCCTGCTACACCCCTCTTTCCAACCTCTGCTCTCTGTAACAATTGTTCTGCACCTCAGTCTCCAACCTCTGTTCTCTGAAACAGTCCTTCTGCACCGCAGTCTGAAACCTCTGCTCTCTGCAATGATCCATCTGCACCCCAGTCTCAAAACTCTGTTCTCTGTAACAGTCCTTCTGTAACTCAGTCTCCAATCACTGCTCTCTGCAACAGTCCTTCTACACCCAAGTCTCCATACTCTGATCGCCCAAACGGTCCTTCTGCATCCTAGTCTCCAAACTCTGTTCTCTACATCAGTTCTTCTGCAACCAAGACTCCAACCTCTGCTCTGTATAACAGTCCTTCTGTACAACAGTCTCCAACCTCTGTTCTCTAAAAGTCTTTATGCACCCCAATATCCAACCTGTGCTTTCTGTATCAGTCGTATGAACCACAGTCTCCAAACTCTGCCCTCTGTAACCATCTTTCTGCAACTCAGTCTGCAACCTTGGTTCTCTGCAACAGTCCTCTTGCACCCCAGTCTCCAAACTTTGCTCTCTATAACAGTCCTTCTATACTGCATTCTCCAACCTCTGCTCTCTGTAAGGGAACTTCTGAACCCCAATTTCCAACCTCTGCTTTCTGTGTCAGTTATTCTGCAACCCAGTCTTCAAACTCTGCTCTGCGTAACTGTCCTTCTGCACTTAGTCTCCAGCCTATGCTCACTGCTACAGTCCTTCTGAACCCCAATCTCCAACCTGTACTCTCTGCAACAGTCCTTGTACATCCCAGTCTAAAACCTCTGCTCTCTGCATCAGTCTTTCTGCACCGCTGTCTCCAACCTCTGCTCTCTGTAACAATCCTTCGACACCTCAGTCTCCAAACTCTGCTCTCTGCAACGGTCCTTCTGCACCTCAGTCTCCAACTTCTACTCTCTGTAACAGTGCTTCTGCACCTCAGTCTCTATTCTCTGCTTTCTGTAAGATCCTTCTACAATCCAGTCTTCAAACTTTGCTCTCTGTAACAGTCCTTCATCACCCCAGTCTCCAAATTGTGCTCTCTTTAACAGACCTTCTGCACTCCAGTGTCCAACCTCTGCTCTCTGTAACAATCCTTCTGCACCTCAATCTCCAACCTCTGCTCTCTGAAACGGTCCTTCTGCACCTCAGTCTTTAACTTCTACTCTCTGCAAAGATCCTTCTGTACGTCAGTCTCCAACCTCTGCTCTCTGTGAAAGTCCTTCTGCTCCTCCGTCTCCATCCTTTGCTCTCTGTAATGGTCCTTCTGCACGCCAGTCTCCAATTTCTGCTCTCTGTAACAATCCTTCTGCACCTCAGTCTCCAACGTCTGCTCCCTGTAACAGTGCTTCTATACCGCAGTCTCCAAACTCTTCTCTCTATAATGGTACTTCTGCACCCCAATTGCCAACCTCTGCTTTATGAAACAGTCCTTCTGCACCTGAGACTCCAAAGTCTGCTCTCTGTAACAGTCCTTCTAAGCCTCAGGCTGAAACCTCTGCTCTCTGCAACAAACCTTCGAAACCCCAGTCTCCAAACTGTGCTATCTGTAACAATCCTTCTGCACCCCAGTCTCAAGTATCTGCTCTCTGTAACAGGTCTTCTGTCCCAGTCTCCAACCTCTTCTCTCTGCAATGATTCTTCTGCACCTCAGTCTCCAACCTCTGCTCTCTGCAACAGTCCTTCTGCCCCCCAGTCTCAAACAACTGCTTTCTGTAAGATTCTTCTGCACCCCGTTCTTTAAACTTTGCTCTCTGTAACACTCATTCTGCACCTCAGTCTCCAACCTCATCTCTCTGCAATGGCCCTTCTGCACCCGAGTATCCCAACTCTGTTCTCTCCAGCAGTCCTTCTGCACCCCAGGCTAAAAACTCTGCTGTCTGTAATAGTCTTTCTGCACCCCAGTTTCCAAACTCTACTTTCCGTATCAGTTATTCTGCACCACAGTCTAGAATCTCTGCTCTATGTAACAGTCCTTCTGCACCTCAGTCTCCAAACTCTGCTCTCCGAAACAGTCCTTCTGCACCCCAGTCTCCAACCTCTGTTCTGTGCAAAAGTCTTTCTACACACCAGTCTCCAACATCTGCTCTCTGCAACGATTTTTCTGCAACTCAGTCTCCAACGTGTGTTCTCTGCAACAGTCCTTCTCACCCCAGTCTCTAGCCTCTGCTCTCGGTAACATCCTTCTGCACCCCAGTTTCCAAACTCTGCTCTAGGTGACATTTTTTCTGCACCCTATTCTCCACCCTCTGCTCTTTGTAACAGTATTTCTGTACCACAGTCTCCGATCTCTGCTCACTGCAACTTTTCTTCTGCACCCCAGTCTACAAACTGTGCTCTCTAACTGTCTTTCTGACCCTAATCTCCCACCTGTGTTCTCCGTAACGATCCTTTTGCACCTCAGTCTCTAACCTCTGGTGTCTGCAACGATCCTTCTGCACCTCAGTTTCCAACCTCTGCGCTCTGTAACAGTCCTTCTACACCTAGTCTCCAAACTCTTCTCTCTGTACCAATCCTGCTGTACCTAAGTCTCCAACCTCTGCTCTCTGCATCAGTCCTTCTGCACCCCAGTCTCCAAACTCTTCTCTCTGCTAAAGTACTTCTGCACCCGAGTCTCCAACATCTCCTCTCTGTATCAGTTCTTTTACAACTCAGTCTCTTACCTCTGCTCTCTGCAGCAGCTTTTTTACACCCCAGTAACCAAAATCTTCTCTGGGTAACGATCCTTCTGGACCTTAGTTTCCAACCTCTGCTCTCTGCAACGATCCTTCTGCACCTTAGTCTCCAACCTCTCATCTCTGTATCAGTCCTTCTGCACCACAGTCTCCAATCTCTGCTCTCTTCAAAAGTCCTTATGCACCCAAGTCTCTAAACTCTGCTGTCTGCAACATTTTTTCTACACCCCAGTCCCCAACCTGTGCTCTCTGTAACAGTCCTTCTGCACCCCAGTCTCCAACATCTCCTCTCTGCAACGATCCTTCTTTTACCCAGTCTCGAAACTCTGCTCTCTGGAAAAGTCCTTTTGTATCCCAGTCTCCAACCTCTTCTCTTTGTAAAAGTCCATCTCCTCCCCAATTACCACCGTCTGCTTTCTGTAACAGTTCTTCTGCACCCCAGTCTCCAAACTCTTCTCTCTGCAACGATCTTTCTACACTTCAGTCTCCAACCTCTGCTCTCTGTAAAAGTCCTTTTGCACCTCAGTCTCCATTCTTTGCTCTCTGTAATTGTCCTTTTGCACCCCAGTCTCCAATATTTGCTCTCTGTAACAATCCTTCAGCACCCCAGTCTCCCAAATCTGCTCTCTACAAAGGTCCTTCTGCAGCCCAGTCTACAAACTCTGCTCTGTAACATTCCTTCTGTACGGCAGTCTCCCACCGCTTCTCCCTATAACGGTCCTTCTACACCCCAAATTCCAACCTCTGCTCTCTGTAACAGTCCTTCTAAGCCTCAGTCTGAAATTCTGCTCTCTGCAACAATCCTTCTAAACAACAGTCTTCAAACTGTGCTATTTGTAACAATCCTTCTGCACCCCAGTCTCCAAAATCTGCTCTCTGTAACAAATTTTCTACAACCCAGTCTCCAAACTCTGCTCTCGGTAACAGGTTTTCTGCACCCCAGCCTCCAACCTCTGCTCTCTGCAAAAGTCCTTCTACACCCCAGTCTCCAACCTCTGCTCTCTGCAACGATACTTCTGCATCCCAGTCTCCAAAGACTGCTCTCTTTAAGATCCTTCTGCACCCCGTTCTACAAACTTTGCTCTCTGTAACAGTCATTCTGCACCTCAGTCTCCAACCTCATCTCTCTGCAAGGGCACTTGTGATCCCCAGTATACAACCTCTGTTCTCTGCAGCTTTCCTTCTGCACCCCAGGCAACAAACTCTGCTCTCTGTAACAGTCCTTCTGCACCCGAGTCTCCAACCTCTGCCCTCTGCAACCTTTCTTCTGCACCCCAGTCTCCAAAATCTGCTCTCTGTTACAGGACTTCTGCACCCCAGTCTCCAACCTCTGCTCTCTTCAAAAGTCCTTCTACACCCCAGTCTCCAACCTCTGCTCTCTGCAACAATCTTTCTGCATCCCAGTCTCTAATGTCTTCTCTCTGTAAGATCCTTCTTCACAACGTTCTCCAAACTTTGCTGTCTGTAACAGTCATTCTGCACGTCAGTCTCCAACCTCATCTCTATGCAACGGCCCTTGTGCACCCCAGTATCCAACTCCCTGTCCTTCTGCACCCCAGGCTACAAACTCTGCTATCTGTAACAGTCCTTTTGCACCCCAGTGTTGAGAGCCACAGCCAAAGGGGCCCCAGCAAACTTCCAGCTGCCGGCTGATTATCCAGCTGCCAGCAAACTTCCAGCTGCCGGCTGATGATCCAGCTGCCAGCAAACTTTCAGCTGCTGGCTGATGATTGGCTCACATTGGCGCCAGCAACATCTAGCTGATTGGCTCCTCCGCGGTGATGTTCATTGGGCTTTTTCCCTGCCCTTCAGACTGCCAGGTGATGATTGGCTCACAGTGGCCCCAGCAACATCTAGCTTATTGGCTCCTCTGTGGTGATGTTCATTGGGCTGTTTCCCTGCCCTTCAGACTGCCAGCTGATGATTGGCTCACAGCGGCCCCAGCAACATCTAGCTGATTGGCTCCTCCACGGAGCTGCTCATTTGGGGACTTCTTTGGCTCTGCCCACGCAACCCAGCCAATCGGCCTAAAGAGCAGGAGGATTGTGGGAGGTTGAGAGGCTGATGTGGGTGTGAGAGGCGTGTGGAAGCCGGTGATGGCAGTTGGGCTCTGAGGGTTTTTCCCTGAGGAGCTGTTTTGTTTGGCATTTGTAGTTCTAAAAATAAATTTAGTTTCTTTTGACAAGTGGCTCCTGATTTGTGCCAAGCCAGACTTCGGCATTTGGTGGCTCGCACGGGGAGCAACTGAGGGTAAGTAAACTGCCCGCCCCTGAGGGCAGGGCGAGAGGATGGGTAGCCATTCTAAGTTTACTCTTTTGTTTTGCTTCATTTTTGTTTTAAACTTGCCTGTCCCTGGAGATGAGTGAGAGGGAAGAAAAACCGCTCACATTTGAGGAAAAACTATTTGCGTCTGAGGAACAGATAGGGAGAAACGACGGATGCATATGTCAGGTTCCATGTCAGGAGGATAGAACGGCTAATATAATGATTTTGTGTGGTTCCATTTTTATTGGATTCTGTCTCGGTTTTGTTTGCTGTTATCTTGCTGTGTTGTATTATAGTAGAAATACGGGATCAGCAATTAGTAAAAAAAACCCGAAAGAGTGTTAAGTAAATTGTTAGAGGAAGGAGCCTTCCCAGTAAAATCAAGAGCAGTCAGGGCATACGTTGATATAATACAAAAATATAGCCCATGGCTTTTTAAGGAGGAGTTGTTAGATATATCACAATGGAACCATCATGGTGAAGATTTAAAAAGAATAGAAAAGAACAACCCAGGGACTCTGCCAGTTGGCACATTGCCATTGTGGACGTACATATCTGGTTTGCTTAGTCCAAAGCCTTCAGTTCAGACAAAGGTAGAGGAAGGAGAAGACATATTGATACAAGTACAAGAGAAGGTCTTTCGAGCTAGTGAGACAGAGGAAGGAAGTTTAGAGCAGAAAAATCCATCAGGGGAAAAGTTACAACAGGAGACTGCTAATAACACCTTTCTATCACAGAGCGAAAGTGTCCAACCAACAGCACCACCTCTACCAGAGGGCATAAATGTCCAATCAACAGCACCACCTATATATGCTAGGAGAGCCCCAAACCCCGCAGTTGGTAGTTGGGATCCTGAGACAGGATCTCAAGTATGCCCTGTATTTGAGGTAGGAGGGCAGCGAATTCACCAGGGTTTAAATTTCACATCAGTGAAGGAGCTAAAAGAGGCTGTAACAACCTATGGTCCTCAAGCACCCTTCACTGTAAGCTTGGTCGAATCCATTACCAACTTAAACATGACACCAGCAGATTGGGCTAATGTTTGTAAAGCTGTGTTAACTGAGGACAATACCTGTTATGGAAGGTTGCCAATGAGGAATTTTGCAAGGAGACGGCTAGTCGAAATGCAGCAGCTGGTTTTCCTAAGAGAAATCTAGATATGTTGTTAGGAAAGGGACCTTATGAGGATCGGCAGCAACAACTTGCATATGATCCTGGTGTATATTTACAAATTGCTGTAAATGCAGTTAAGGCATGGAAGACTTTACAAGGACATGGAGGTTTACAAGGTCAATTATCTAAGATAATACAAGGAGCTAATGAACCTTACGCTGAATTTGTAGATAGGCTTATTCAAACAGCTACCAGAGTTTTTGGGAATACAGAACAAGCAATGCCATTAATAAAACAACTGGCTTATGACCAAGTGAATCATTGGTGCAGAGATATCATTAGACCATGGAAACAGGAAGATTTAAACACATATATTAAATTATGTAGAGACATTAATGAACAAGAGCAAGTCATGGCAGCTGCAGTAAAACAGGCTTTAAATGCCAGAGACATTAATGAACAAGGGCAAATTGTGGCAGCTGCAGTAAAACAGGATTTAGATTCCAGGCCAAGAACATGCTACAATTGTGAACAAACAGGACATTTTAAAAGGAATTGCCCCATAGGAGAAGGGTTTAACAAAACTAGGTATCAAAGGAGTAGAATACCGGGTATTTGCCCACGATGCCATAGAGGGAGACATTGGGCTAATGAATGCCGTTCTCAAACCACCATAGAGGGTACTCCATTTTCAAAAAACGAACAAGGACAAGGTGTTTATCCACAATATCGTGGAGAAAGGCATCGGGCTCCGTTGCCAAAAAATGGACAGGGGGCCCCAATGCTCCGGGGCCCCAAATCACAAATATATGGAGCACTAGAGGAACCCAGCAACCCCAGCAACCCCATCAGGGCAGTGCCCAGGACATCAGATCCCTCATCAGACAAACCAGAGGGAGCGCAGGGTTGGACATCTATGCCTCCGCCAAATCAGTACTAACTCCAGAGATGGGAGTTCAAATCATTTCCACAGGGGTAAAAGGACCTCTTCCCAAAGGAACAGTAGGCTTATTATTGGGACGCAGTTCTTCTACGCTAAAAGGACTTATGATAAGTCCTGGGGTAATTGATGCCGATTACGAAGGTGAAATAAAAATTATAGCCAGTTCTCCAAAGGGTATATCAATAATTTCACCAGGAGATAGAATAGCATAGTTACTAATAATACCAAGCCTACATGATAAATTTTCCAGTCATGCTGTAGAAAGAGGTTCTAAGGGATTAGGCTCCACAGGTGTAGATTGGGCTATGCTTTCTTTAAATTTAGATTCTCGCCCCATGCTAAAACTAAATATTCAAGGACATGAATTTAATGTGCTACTGGATACAGGTGCAGATCTTAGCATTATCTCTCGTCAAGAATGGCCAAAACATTGGCCATTACAACAAGCCACTCAAACGCTTCGAGGCTTAGGAGTGGCGACTAATCTCAATAGAAGTGCAATGCTATTAGATTGGAAGGATCCTGAAGGATGTGAAGGAACTATACAGCCATATGTATTGGATCATCTTCCCGTAAATTTATGGCGACGAGATGTCCTAGATCAATTAGGTTTGACATTAACAAATAATATCAAGTAAAATGCACCCACTATTATGGCTAGACAAGGTTTTAGGAAAGGAAAAAGATTAGAAAAACAAGAACAAGGTATAGCAGCACCAATACAAATAGATCAAGGAACAGACAGACATGGGTTGGATTTTCACAAAGGGCCACTGAGACAGTAAAAATTACATGGAAATCAGAAAGACCAGTATGGGTTCCTCAGTGGCCCTTGACTAAAGAAAAGATACAAGTAGCCCATGATCTGGTCAAACAACAATTAGCGGAAGGACATGTACAACCTTCTGTATCTCCCCATAATACTCCCATTTTTGTCATCAAAAAGAAATCTGGTAAATGGAGATTATTGCAAGATTTAAGAGCCATTAATAATGAAATGGTCATTATGGGACCTGCTCAATCGGGGATTCCTCAATTGTCTGCTTTGCCAAAAACTTGGTATGTTTTAGTTATAGATATTAAAGATTGTTTTTTTTCAATTCCAATTCATCCTGAAGATAGTCCACGTTTTGCATTTACTATCCCTGCACTAAATCATGAAGGTCCTGATCAGAGATATGAATGGAAAGTACTCCCTCAAGGGATGGCTAACAGCCCAACTATGTGTCAAATTTATGTTAACAAAGTAATCCAGCCACTTAGAAATCAAAATCCTGAACTACAAATATTTCATTATATGGATGATGTATTATTAGCACACAAAGCTAAAAACACGTTGCTAGAATGTTATGCCACACTTACAAACTTATTAAAAAATTATAATATAGAGATAGCAATAGATAAAGTACAATTAAATTTTCCAATTAATTATTTAGGAGTTCTATTATTCTCAACCATGGTCCGTCCACCAAAAATTCAAATACGAGTAGATCAACTCAAATCACTTAATGACTTTCAAAAGTTATTAGGAGACATAAATTGGATAAGGCCTTATCTAGGTATTCCAACAGGAGAATTGGGACCTTTATTTGATATCCTAAAAGGTCCATCAGATCCAAATTCACCCCGAATGTTAATGCCTGAAGCAAGAAAGGCATTAAAAATCATTGAAACATATATGGAAAATATGCATTTGGATAGAATTGATATAAGTTTGCCTTTATTATTTATTGTACTACCAATAAAATATATTCCTACAGGAGTATTTTGGCAAGAAGGTCCATTATTATGGATACATTTATCTTATTCTCCTAACACTATTCTTACTAGGTATCCTGAGGCTGTAGGACAATTAATACTCAAAGGAATAAAAGCAGCAAAGGGAGTGTTTGGAATTTCTCCCAATAAAATTATTACTCCATATACTATAAATCAAATTGATGAATTAGCTAATGAGTTAAATACTTGGGCAATAATCATGTGCAAATCTAATGTTTCATTTGATAACCACTTACCATCTAATCCTTTATTGTCTTTTTGGTCATTGCATCCTGTAATTTTTTCAAAAATGACAAGAAAAACACCTATCATGAATGCTCCAAATATATTCACTGATGGGTCAAATAATGGTACAGCAGCAATAGTTACACCTGATCAAACTTTTACATTTTTAGTACCCAAACAATCAGCTCAAATGGTAGAGCTTAATGCCGTATTACAAACTTTTGTGATGTTTAAAGATTCAGTATTTAATTTATTTTCTGATAGTCAGTATATAGTTAATGCTATAATATCCTTTGAAGATGCTGGTAGGATTTCCCCTTCTTCTACTGTTTTCTCTTTATTTTCCACTATACAAAGTTTAATCTGGGACAGAAAAGATCCATTCTTTATAGGACATATCAGGACACATACAGGATTGCCTGGAGCCCTTAGTTTGGAAAATGATTTAGCAGATAAGACTACACATGACATACATATTTTATCTACACTAGAAGAAGCTATAAATTTTCATAAAAGATTCCATGTCAATGCTAATACTTTACAAAAGTGTTTTCAAATAACTAAGGAACAAGCTAGACAAATAATAAAACAATGTCAAAATTGTGTGACCTTTTTACCACAAGTTAATCTTGAAGTCAATCCTAGAGGATTGATACCTAACCATATTTGGCAGATGGACGTCACACACTTGCCAGAATTTGGAAAATTAAAATATTTGCATGTTACAGTTGATACTTCTTCTGGATTTTTGATGGGCTCACTTCATGCCGGAGAAAAAACTAAAGATGTTGTAGCTCATTGCTTACAAAATTTTGCCACTGTGGGCATTCCAAAACAGTTAAAAACAGATAATGCCCCTGGTTATACGTCTACTTCTTTTAAACAATTTTGCTCATCATTTGGCCTTACTCATACAACAGGAATCCCATACAATCCACAGGGACAAGGCATAGTTGAAAGAGCTCATCAAACTATTAAAATGTACTTATTAAAGCAAAAAGACGGAATTGGGAAGGGGTATATATTCCCCAAAGAAAAACTTAAAATAACCCTTTTTACTCTAAACTTTTTAAATTTGGATTCATCAGGACTTAGTGCTGCAGAAAGGCATATGTGTCCAAAAAATGTACATAAGCCCAAGGTACTTTGGAAAGATATTCTAACAGGACAATGGAAAGGTCCTGACCCAGTAATTTTCTGGAGTCGGGGGTCTGTTTGTGTGTTTCCACAGGAAGAACAGCAGCCAATTTGGATTCCAGAGAGATTAACCAAGGTTCTGACCCAGTGATTGTCTGGAGTCGGGGGTCTGTTTGTGTGTTTCCACAGAAAGAACAGCAGCCGATTTGGATTCCAGAGAGATTAACTAAAGCGATTTCTACCGACCAAAAAGAAGATGATTTAGCTCAAATCCATAACAGCTGATATCCAAAACTCCAATTTGGCTATCCTTACATCTGCGACAAAACCAGGATGCTTTTTTCAATATCTATTTTATTATTGCCCTTTCCCATATCATGAAGTTCTATTTTTTTTTTTTTTGAGCTCATACTGACCTAGGTTAATGTTTTGCTGATCAGTTCTATTTTTTTTTTGACTATATAGACTTTTTAAACATTGCAATAGAGATTTTACCTGTAAAAAGTTATAAGGCATTTATTATTATGTTATGTGTTGTATGTATTATATTGTGTGTGCACACATATTATGTGGGGCCAACAGAGGTGAGGCAAAGAACCGCACCCCCCCCCCACTGGTACAAAGACCTCTCCACAGGTGTGGCTGTATACTGCACCGGTAGTCAATGACGGGTAAGATCCAATTACAATGGTACCAACCTAAGACAGGAAGCTGACGCCCTGAGGTCAGCTCATCCGAAGACGGGTATGGGCCATATGTAGTATTGGACAACCTAAGGCAGGCACGGTCCCTAAGCCACATGCCTGTTGTTTAAGCAGAGAGGGGGAGATGTTGAGAGCCACAGCCAAAGGGGCCCCAGCAAACTTCCAGCTGCCGGCTGATGATCCAGCTGCCAGCAAACTTCCAGCTGCCGGCTGATGATTGGCTCACAGTGGCCCCAGCAACATCTAGCTGATTGGCTCCTCTGCGGTGATGTTCATTGGGCTATTACCCTGCCCTTCAGACTGCCAGCTGATGATTGGCTCACAGCGGCTCCAGCAACATCTAGCTGATTGGCTCCTCCACGGAGCTGCTCATTGGGTGACTTTTTTGGCTCTGCCCATGCAACCCAGCCAATCGGCCTCAAGAGTAGGAGGATTGTGGGAGGTTGAGAGGCTGGTGTGGGGGTGAGAGGCGTGTGGAAGCCGGTGGTGGCAGTTGGGCTCTGAGGGTTTTTTCCCTGAGGAGCTGTTTGGTTTGGCGTTTGTAGTTCTAAAAATAAAGTTAGTTTCTTTTGACAAGTGGCTCCTGATTTGTGCCAAGCCAGAATTCGGCAGCCCAGTCTCCAAAATCTACTCTCCGTATCAGTTATTGTGCACCCCAGTCTAAAACATCTGCTCTCTTTAACAGTCTTTCTGAACCTCAGTCTCCAACCTCTGCTTTCTGCAAATGTCCATCTGCACCCCAGTCTCCAAACTCTGCTCTCTGCAAACGTCTTATTATACCCCAGTATCCAACATCTGTTCTCTAAAACGATCTTTCTGCATCCCAGTCTTCAACGTCTGCTCTCTGCAACAGTACTTCTACACCCCAGTCCTCAACCTCTGCTCTCTGCTACAGTCCTTCTGCACACAAGTCTCAACCTCTGCTCTTTGCAACCTTTCTTCTGCACTTCATTCTCCAACCTGTGCTCTCTGAAACTATCCTACTGCACCCCGGTCTCCAAACTCTGCTCTCTGTAGCGATCCTTCTGCACCTCAGTCTCCAACCTCTGCTCTCTGCAATAATACTTTGCATCCCAGTCTCCCACATCTGCTCTCTGCAAAGGTCCTTCTGCACCCCAGTCTCCAAACTTTGCTCTCTATAACACTCCTTCTGTGCGGCAGTCTCAAACCTCTTCTCTCTATAACGGTCCTTCTGCACCCCAATTTCCAACGTCTGCTTTCTGTAACAGTCCTTCTAAGCCTCAGTCTGAAACTTCTGCTCTCTGCAACAATCCTTCTAAACCCCAGTCTCCGAACTGTGCTAACTATAACAATCCTCCTGCATCCCAGTATCCAACATCTGCTCTCTGTAACAGGTCTTCTGCAACCCATTCTTTCAACTCTGCTCTCTGTAACAGGCCTTCTTCACCCCAGTCTCCAACCTCTGCTCTCTGCAAAATTCTTTCTACACTCCAGGCTCCAACTTCTGCTCTCTGCAACGATTCTTCTGCATCCCAGTCTCCAACGTCTACTCTCTTTAAAATTCTCCTGCACCCCGTTCTCCAAACATTGTTCTCTGTAACAGTCAATCTGCACCTCAGTCTACAACCTCATCTCTCTGTAACGGCCCTTGTGCACCCCAGTATCCAACCTCTGTTCTCTGCAGCTGTCCTTCTGCACACCAGGCTACAAACTCTTCTCTCTGTCACAGTCTTTCTGCACCCCAGTCTCCAAACTCTAATTTCCGTATCAGTTATTATGCACCCCAGTATAAAACCTCTTCTCTCTGTATCAGTCCTACTGCACCTCAGTCTCTAACCTCTGCTCTCTGAAACAGTCCTTCTGCACCTCAGTGTCCAAGCTCTGCTCTCTGTAACAGTCCTTCTGCACATCAGTGTCAAACCTCTGCTCTCTGTATGATCCTTCTGCACCTCATGTCCAAACTCTGCTCTCTTTAACAGGCCTTCTTCTCCACAGTCTCCAAACTCTGCTTTTTGTAACAGTTCTTCTGAACCAGAGTCTCCATCCTTTGCACTCTGTAAGAATCCTTTGACACCCCTGTCTCCAACCTCTCCTCTCTGTAAAAGTCCTTTGGCACCTCAGTAACAAAACTCTGCAATCTGTAACGGTCTTTCTGCACACCAGTCTCTATCCTCTGCTTTCTGTATCAGTCCTTCTGCACCCAAGTCTCCAAACTCTGCTCTCTGCAACATTTCTTCTGCACCCCAGTCTCCAACCTGTGCTCTCTTTGACAATCCTTTGCACCACAGTCTCCAAAATCTGCTCTCTGCAATGATCCTTCTTCGATCCAGTCTTCAAAGTCTGCTCTCTGTAAAAGTTCTTTTGTATCGCAGTCTCCAACCTCTTCTCTTTGTAACGGTCCATCTGTTCCCCAATTGCCAACCTCTGATTTCTGTAACAGTCCTTCTGCACCCCAGTCTCCAAAATCTTCTCTCTGCAAAGATCTTTCTGCACCTCAGTCTCCAAGCTCTGCTCTCTGTAAAAGTCCTTCTGCACCTAAGTCTCCATCCTTTGCTCTCTGTACTGGTCCTTCTGCATCCCAGTCTCCAATCTCTGCTCTCTGTAACAATCCTTCTGAACCTCTGTCTCCAACATCTGCTCTCAGCAACGATTCTTCTGCAACTCAGTCTCCAACCTCTGCTCTCTGCAACAGTCCTTCTGCACCCCAGTCTCCAACCTCTGCTCTCTGTAAAATCCTTCTCCACCCCGTTCTCCAAACTTTGCTTTCTGGAACAGTCATTCTGCATCTCAGTCTCCAACCTCATCTCTCTGCAATGGCCCTTCTGCACCCCAGTATCAAACCTCTGTTCTCTGCAGCATTCCTTCTGCACCGCATGCTAGAAACTTTGCTCTCTGTAATAGTCCTTCTGCACCACAGTCTCCAGCCTCTGTTCTCTGCTAAAGTCCTTCTGTACCCCAATCTCCAACCTCTGCTCTCTTCAAAATTTCTTCTGCACCCCAGTCTCCAACCTGTGCTCTCTGTAACTATCCTACTGCACCCCGGTCTCCAAACTCTGCTCTCTGTAGCGATCCTTCTGCACCTCAGTCTCCAACCTCTGCTCTCTGCAACGATCCTTCTGCACCCCAGTTTCCAACGTCTGTTCTCTGCAACAGTCCTACTCACCCCAGTCTCCAACCTCTGCTCTCTGTAACATCCTTCTGCACCCCAGTTTCCAAACTCTTCTCTAGGTGACATTCCTTCGGCACCCCAGTCTCCAACCGCTGCTCTTTGTAACACTACTTCTGTACCACAGTCTCCAATATCTGCTCACTGCAACATTTCTTCTGCACCCCAGGCTCCAATCTCTGCTCTCTGTAACTGTCTTTCTGACCCCAGTCTCCAACCTCTGCTCTCTGTAACGATCCTTCTGCACCTCAGTCTCAAAACTCTGCTCTCTGAAACAGTCCTTCTGCACCCTGTCTTCAAACTCTTCCCTCTGTAACAGTCGTTCTGCATCACTTCACCAAACTCTGCTCTCTGTAACAGGCCTTCTGCACCGAGTCACCAACCTCTGTTCTCTGGAACAGTCCTTCTGCACACCAGTATCAATCCTCTGTTCTCTAAAAAGATCCTTCTGCACCCCAGTCTACAACCTCTGTAATCTCCAACAATAATTCTTCACCTCAGTTCCCAAACTCTGACTTCTGCAAAAGTCCTTCTGCACCCCAGTCTCCAACCTCTGCTCTCTGTAAGATCCTACTGCACCACAGTTTCCAAACTCTGCTCTCTGTAACATTTCTTCTCGACCCAGTGCCCAACCTCTGCTCTCTGCAACAGTCCTTCTGCACGCCAGTCTCCAACCTCTGTTCTCGGCATCAGTCCTTCTGCACCCCAGTCTCCAATCTCTGCTCTGGGTATCATTTCTTTTTCACCTCAATCTCCAACCTCTGCTCTATGTAAGATCATTTTGCAACCCAGTCTCCAAACTCTGCTCTCTTTAACTGTCCTTCGGCACCCCAGTCTCCAACCTTGGCTCTGTGCAAAGTTCATCTGCACCCCAGTCTATAAACTCTGCTCTCTGAAAGATTTTTCTGCAAACCAGTCTCCAAACTCTCATCTCTGTCACAGTCCTTTTTCACCCCAATCTCCAACCTCTGCTCTCTGTAACAATCCTTCTGCACCTCAGTCCCCAACATCTGCTCTCTGCAACGGTCCTTCTGCACCCCATTCTCTAACCTCTGTTTTCTGCAAGAGTCCTTCAGCACGTCATATCTAACCTCTACTCTCTGCAACAATCCTTCTGCAACATAGTCTCCAACTTCGACTCTCTGTAACAGTTCTTCTGAACCCCAGTCACCAACATCTACTCTCTGAAAAAGTACTTCTGTAACCCAGTCTCAAACCTCTTCTCTCTGTAAGAGTCCTTCTGTACCGCAGTCTCTAAATTCTAATCTCTGTAATTAACTGCACCCCAGTTAACAATCTCTGCTCTCTGTAACATGCCTTCACAACCCAAGTCTCCAACCTCTGCTCTCTGTAACAGTCCTTCTGTACCAGAGTCTCCAAACTCTGCATTATGTATTAGTTCTTCTGCACCACAGTTTCCAAATTCTGCAAACTGTAACAGTCCTTCTGCACCTCAGTCTGCAAACTCTGCTCTCTGCAGAAGTCCTTCTGCATCCCATTCTCAAACGTCTGCTCTTTTCAACAGTCCTTGTATACCCTAGTATCCAAACTCTGCTCTCTGTAACAGTCCTTCTATACTGCAGTCTCCAACCTCTGCTCTCTGTAAGGTTCATTCTGGACCCTAGTCTCCAACCTCTGCTTTCTGTATCAGTCCTTCTGCATCCCAGTCTCCAAACTCTGCTCTCTGTAACAGCCCTTCTGCACACAGTCTCCAAATTTTCCTCTCTGTAACAGTCCTTCTACACCCCAGTTTTCAAAATCTACTCTCTGCAACAGTCCTTCTACACCCCAGTATTCAACCTCTGCTCTGTGTAAAAGTCTTTCTGCAACCCAGTGTCCAATCTCTGCTCTCTGCAATGATCCTTCTACATCCCAGTCTCCAACATCTGCTCTCTGCAAACGTCCTTCTGCACTCAAGTCTCCAAACTCTGGTCTCTGCAATGATCCTTCTGCACACCAGTCTCCAAACTCTGTTCTCTGCAATGATCCTACTGCACCTCAGTAACCAACCTCTGCTCTCTATAACAATCCTTCTGCACCTCAGTCTCCAAACTCTTCTCTAGGTAATATCCTTCTGCAACAAAGTCTCGAAACTCTGCTCTCTGTAACAGCCCTTCTGCACCCAGTCTCCAACATTTCCTCTCTGTAACAGGCCTTCTGCACCCCAGTCTCCAAACTCTGCTCTCTATATCAGTACTTCTGCACCGAGTCTTTAAAGTCTGCTCTCTGTAACAGTCTTTCTGCGTCTCAGTCTCCTAACTCTGCTCTCTGCAACAGTACTTCTGCACCCCAGTGTCCAACATCTGAACTCTGAAACAGTTCTTCTCCACCCCAGTCTTCAACCTCTGCTCTCTGTAACAGTTTCTATGTATTGCCGTCTCCAAACTCTGCTCTCTGTAATGGTCTTTCTGCACCTCGGTCTCCAAACTGTGCTTTCTTTATCAGTTCTTCTGAAACCCAGTCTTCAACCTCTACAATCTGCAACAGTCCTTCTGCACATCAGTCTCCAAATACTACTCTCTGCAAAAGTCCTTCAGCACCCAAGTCTCCAAAACCTTCTCCCTGTAACAGTCCTTCTTCACCCCAGTCTCAAACCTCTGCTATCTGCAACAGTCTTTCTGCACCCCAGTCTCCAAACTCTGCTCTCTGTAACAGTCCTTACGCAACTCAGTCTCCAAATACTGCTCTCTGCAACAGTCCTTCTGCACCAAAGTCTCCAACCTCTTCTCTCTGCAACAGTCCTTGAACACCCCAGTCTTCAACCTCTGCTCTGTGTAACAGTCCTTCTGCACCCCAGTCTCCAACCTCTGCAATCGGTAACAATCCTTCTTCACCCCAGTCTCCAAACTCTACTCTCTGTAACAGTCCTTCTGCACCATATTTTCCACCTCTGCTCTCTGTTACAGTCTTTGTATACCGCAGTCTCCAAATTCTGCTCTCTGTAACAGTCCCTCTGCACCTCAATTTTCAACCTCTGTTTTCTGTAACAGTCCTTCTGCACCTCAGTCACCAAACTCTGCTCTCTGTAACCGTCCTTCTGCACCTCAGTCTCCAACCTCTGCTCACTGAAACAGTCGTCCTGCACCTCAGTCACCAACCCCTGGTCTCTGTAAGATCCTTGTGCAACCCAGCCTCAAAACTCTATTCTGTATAACAGTCCTTCTGCAAACCAGTCTTAAAAATCTGCTCTCTGTTGCAGGCCTTCTGCACCCCAGTCTTTAAACTCTGCTCGCTGAAACAGTCCTTCTGAACCCCAGTGTCCAACCTCTGCTTTCTGCAACAGTGTTTCTGCACCTCAGTCTCAAACTTCTGATCTCTGTAACAGGCCTTCTGCACCCCAGTCTCCAAATTCTGGTCTCTATAAGATCCTACTGCACCTCAGTTTCCAAACTTTGCTCTCTGTGGCATTTCTTCTGCACCCCAATCTCCAAGCTCTACTCTGTAACAGTCCTAAAGTACTTCAGTCTCCAAACTCTGCTTTCTGAAACAGTCCTTATGAACCCCAGTGTCCAATCTCTGCTCTCTGCAACAGTGTTTCTGCACCTCAGTCTCAAACTTCTGATCTCTGTAACAGGCCTTCTGCACCCCAGTCTCCAAATTCTGGTCTCTATAAGATCCTACTGCACCTCAGTTTCCAAAATTTGCTCTCTGTGACATTTCTTTTGCACCCCAGTCTCCAAGCTCTACTCTCTGTAACAGTCCTTCTGTACTGCAGTCTCCAAACTCTGCTCTCTGAAACAGTCCTTCTGAACGCCAGTGTCCAACCTGTGCTCTCTGCAACAGTGTTTCTGCACCTCAGTCTCAAATTTCTGCTCTCTGTAACAGGCCTTCTGCACCCCAGTCTCCAACAGCTTTTCTCTGTAACAGTTCTTCTGCACCCCAAACTCCAAACTCTGCTCTCTGCAACACTCCTTCTGCTCCCCAGTCTCCATCGTCTGCTCTCTGAAAGAATTCTTCTGCACCCCAGTCTCAAACCTCTCCTCTCAGTAAAAGTTCTTCATCACCTCTGTCTCCAAACTTTGCTCTCTGTAACAGGCCTTCTGCACCCCAGTCTCCAACCTTTGCTCTCTGGATCACTCCTTCTGTACCCCAGTAACCTTCCTCTGAACTCTGTAACAATCCTTCTGCACCTCTGTCTCCCACCTCTCCTCTCTGCAACAGTCATTCGGCACCCCAGTCTCCAACCTCTGCTCTCTGCAACAGTTCTTCTACACCCCAATCTTCAACCTCTACTCTCTGCAACACTCATTCTGAAACCCCAGTCTCCAACATCTGATCTCTGCAACAGTTCTTCTCCAACCAAGTCACCAACCTCTGCTCTCTCTAACAGTTCTTCTGTACTGCAGTTTCCAAACACTTCTCTCTGTAACGGTCTTTCTGCACCCCAGTCTAAAACCTCTGCTTTTTGTATCACTCCTTCTACAATCAAGTCTCCACACTCTGCTCTCTGTAACAGTCCTTCTGAACCTCAGTCTCCAATTTCTGCTCTCTGCAACAGTTTTTCTGCACCCATTCTCCAACCTCTGCTCTCTGCTACAGTCCTTCTACACCCAAGTCTCCAACCTCTGCCCTCTGTAACAGTTTTTTGGCACCCCAGTCTCCTCACTCTGCTCTCTGCAACGATCCTTCTGCACCCAAGTCTCCAAACTGTGCTCTCTGCAACAGTCCTTCTGCATCCGAGTTTTCAAACTCTTCTCTCTGTAAGATCCTTCTGCACCCCAGTTTCCAAACTCTTCTCTCTGTTACTTTGCTTCTGCAACCCAGTCTCCAAAGTCTGCTCTCTGCAATGGTCCCTCTGCACCCTAGTCTCCAACCTCTTTTCTCTACAACATTTCTTCTGTACAAGAGTCTTCAACATCTATTCTCTGTAAGGGTCCTTCTTCACCAGTCTACAACCTCTGCTTTCTGTATCAGTCCTTCTGCAACACAGTCTCCATACTCTGCTCTCTGTAAAAGACTTCTGCACCTCACTTTGCAAACTCTGCTCTCTGCCACAGTCTTTCTGCACCCCAGACTTCAACCTTGCTCTCTGCAACAGTCCTTCTGCACCCCAGCCTCCAATATCTGCTCTCTGCCACAGTCCTTCAGTCTCCAACCTCTGCTCTCTGTAAAAGTCCTTCTGTACTGCAGTCTCCAAACTCTCTTTGTAACGATTCTTTTGCTCCCCAGTCTACAAACTCTGATTTCTGTATCAGTTTTTCTGAACCCCAGTCTCCACCCTCTGCTCTCTGTAACTTTCCTTCTGCACCTCAGACTCCAACCTCTGCTCTCTGCAACAGTCTTTCTGTGCCCTAATCTCCAATCTCATCTCTGCAACAGTCCTTCTGCACCTCAGTGTCCAACCTCTGATCTCTGTAAGAACCTTCTGAAACCCAGTCTCCAACTTCTGCTTTCTACAATTGTCCTTCTACACCCGAGTCTCCAACCTCTGTTCTCTACAACACTTACTCTGCACCCAATTCTCCAACCTTTTCTCTCTGTAACAGTACTTCTACACCCCAGTCTCCAAACTCTGCTTTCTGTATCAGGCTTCTTGCACCACAGTCTCCAACCTCTACTCTCTGTTACAGTTCTTCTGCACCCCATTCTCCAACCTCTGCTCTCTTCAACAGTTCTTCTGAACCATAGTCTCCTCACGTACTCTCTGCAACAGTCTTCTGTACCCCAGTCTTCAACCTCTGCTCTGTATAACAGTCCTTCTGTACTGCAGTCTCCAACCTATGCTCTCTGTAACGGTCCTTATGCACCTCAATCTACACACCTTGCTCTCTCTCACAGTTCTTCTACACCCCAGTCTCCAACCTCTACTCTCTGCAACAGTCCTTCTGCACCTCCGTCTTCAACCTCTCCTCTCTGTAACAATCCTTCTGCACCTCAGTCAACAAACTCTGCTGTCTGAAACGGTCCTTCTGCACCTATGTCTCCAAACTCTACTCTCTGCAATGATCCTTCTGCACACCATTCTCAAATACTGCTCTCAGAAACTATCATTCTGCACCGCAGTCTCCAACCATAGATCTCTGAAAAGTCTTTGTCAAACCCAGTTTACAACATCTGCTTTTCTCAACAGTCCTTCTGCACCTCAATGTGAAAAATCTGCTCTCTGCAACAGTCCTTCTGCACCACAGTCTCCTACATCTTCTATCTACAACAGTCCTTTACCCCAATCTAAATGGTGCTCTCTGTAACAGCCCTTCTATACTGAAGTCTACAAACTCTGCTCTCCGTAAGCGTCCTTGTGCACCCCAGTCTCTAACCTCTGCTGTCTGTAACAGTACTTCTGCACCTCAGTTTTAAAACCTCTGCTTTATGTAAGATCCTTCTGCAACCCAGACTGCAAACTCTGCTTTTGGATCAGTCCTTCTGCACCACCGTCTCCAACCTATGCTCTCTGTAACAGTCCTTCTACCCCTCAGTCTCCAACCTCTGTTTCTACAACAGTCCTGCTACACCTCAGTCTCCAACCTTTGCTATCTGCAACAGTCCTTCTGCACCCCAGTCTCCAACCTCTGCTCTCTGCAACAGTCCTTCTGCACCCCAGTCTACAACATTTGCTCTCTGCAACATTTCTTCACCCCAGTCTCCATCCTGTGCTCTCTGTAACTGTCCTTTGAACCCCAGTGTCCAACCTCTGCTCTCTGTAGCGATCCTTCTGCGCCTCACTCTCCAAACTTTGCTCTCTGCAAAGATCTTTCTGCATCTCAGTCTTAAACCTCTGTTCTCTGCAATGATCCTTCTACACACCAGTCTCCACGCTCTGCTCTCTGTAACAGTCCTTCTGAACATCAGTGTCCAAACTTTGCTCTCCATCACAATCCTTCTGCACCTCAGTCTCCAACCACTGCTATCTCTAACAGTCCTTCTGCACCTCAGACTCCAACCTCTGCTCTCTGCAACAGTCCTTCTGCACCTCAATCTCCAACCTCTGCTCTCTGCAACAGTCCTTCTGCACCTCAGTGTCCAACCTCTTCTCTCCATAAGATCCTTCTGCAACACACTAACCAACCTCTACTATCTGCAATGGTCCTTCTGCACCTCAGTGTCCAACCTCTTTTCTCTACAACACTTCTTCTGCACCCCAGTCTCCAACATTTGCTGTCTATAACAGTCCTTCTGTTCCGCAGTCTCCAACCTCTGTTTTCTTTAATTGTCCTTCTGCACCCCAGTTTACAACCTCTTCTTTTTGTATCAGTCCTTCTGCACCACAGTCTCCAAACTCTGCTCTCTGTAACAGTCTTTCTGAACCACAGTCTGCAACCTCTGCTCTCTGCAATAGTACTACTGCACCCCAGTCTCCAACACCTGCTCTCGACAACAGTCTTTCTCTACCCTAGTCTACAACGCTGCTCTTTGCAACAGTCCTTCTGAACCACAGTCTCCAACTTCTGCTTTCTGTATCAGTCCTTCTGCACCCCAGTCTCCAACCTCTGCTCTCTGTAACAGTCGTTCTGCACTTCAGTCACCAACCCTTGCTCTCTGCAGCAGTCTTTTGGCACCCAGTCTCAAAATGCTACTCTCTGAAAAAGTCTTTCTCCACCCCAGTCTTCAACCTCTGCTTACTGCAACAGTTCTTCTGCACCACAATCTTCAACCTGTACTCTCCGTAAGAGTCCTTCTGTACCCAAGTCTCCAACCTCTACTCTCTGCTACACTTCTTCTGCACCCCAGTCTTCAACATCTGCTCTCTACAAAAGTTCTTCTGTAACAGGTCTTCTGCACCCCAGTATCAAATCTCTGCTCTCTGCCACAGTCCTTCTTAACCCCAGTCTCCAGCATCTGCTCTCTGCAACACTCTTTCTGCACCCTAGTTACCAACCTCTGCTTTCTGTATCAGTCCTTCGGCACCCCAGTCTGCATCCTCTGCTCTCTGTAATACTTCTTCTGCACCTCAGTCTCCAACCTCTACTCTCTGCAACAATCCTTCTCCACCCCAGTCTCCAACTTCTTCTCTCGGACACAGTCCTTCTGCACGCCAGTCTTCAAAATCTACTCTCTGCAACAGTCCTTCTACACCCCAGTATCCTACCTCTGCTCTCTATAACAGTCCTTCTCTACCTCAGTCTCCAACCTCTGCTCTATGTAAGATTCTTATGCAACCCAGTTCTTAAACTCTACTCTCTGTAACTGTCCTTCTGCACCCCAGTTTCAAAGCAGTGCTCTCTGTAAAAGGCCTTCTGCACCCCAGTCTTTAAACTCTACTGTCTGTAGCAGGCCTTTTGACCCCAGTCTCAAATCTCTTCTCTCATTAACGATCCTTCTGCACCCCAGTCTCTAACCTCTGCTCTCAGAAACAGTCCTTATGCACCCCAGTCTCCAAAGTATGCTTTTTGTAAAATTATTCTGCACACCTGTCTCCAACCTCTGCTCTCTGTAACAGTTCTTCTGTACAACAGTCTCCTACATCTGCTCTCTGTAAGGGTCCTTCTGCACCTCAGTCTCCGAACTCTACTCTCTGCAACACTCCTTCTGCACCCCAGTCTCCAAACTGCTTTCTTCAACAGTCCTTCTGCACCCAAGTCTCCAAACTCTGCTCTCTGCAATGATCTTTCTGGACCAAAGTCTCCAACCTCTGCTCTCTGGAAAAGTCCTTCTGCACAACAGTCTCCAACCTCTGCTCTCTGTAAAATCCTTCTGCAATCCAGTTTCCAAATTCTGCTCTCTGTAACATTCCTTCTCCACCCCAGTCTTTAATCTCTTCTTTCTGCAAGTGTCAGCACTCCAGTCTTCAACTTCTGTCCTCTGCAACAGTCCTTCTGCACCCCAGTCTCCAACATCTGCTTTATGTAACAGTCCTATGGCAACCAAGTCTCCAAACTTTGCTTTTTGTATCAGTCCTTCTGAACACCAGTCTCAAAACTTTGCTCTCTGTATCTATCCTTCAGCACCATAGTCTCCAACCTCTGCCCTCTGCAACGACCTTTCTGCAACCCAGTATCTAACATTTGCTCTATGCAACAGTCCTTCTGCACGCCTGTCTCCAACCTCTGCTCTCTGCAAAAGTCCTTCTTCACCTCAGTCTGAAAACTTTGTTATCTGCAACGATCCTTCTGCACCCCAGTCTCCAAACTCTGCTCTCTGTAATAGTCCCATTGCACCTCAGTCTCGAACCTCTGCTCTGAGTAAAATCTTTCTGCAGCCCTGTCTCCAAACTCTGCTCTCTGTAACAGTCTTTCTGCACACCAGTCTCCAAAATCTGCTCTCTGCAACAGTCCTTCTGCACCCCAAACTCCAACTTCTGTTCTCTGTAACAATCATTCTTCACCTCAGTTAACAAACTCTGATCTCTGCAATGGTCCTTCTGCACCACAGTCTCTAACCTCTGCTCTCTGTAACAATCCTTCTGCACCCCAGTCTCAAACTCTGCTCTCTACAACAATCCTTTTGCACACCAGTCTCTAACCTCTGCTCTCTGCAAAAGTCCTTATGCACCCCAGTCTCCAACATCTGCTCCCTGCAACAGTCCTTCTGCACCTCAGTCTGACAACTCTGCTCTCTGCAACGATTTTTGTACACACTAGTCTCCAAATTCTGTTTTATGTAACAGTCTTTCTGCACCTCAGTCTCCAACCTCTGCTCTCTGTAAGACACTTCTGCACCCCAGTCTCCAAACTCTGCTCTCTTTAAAATTCCTTCTGCTCCCCAGTCTCCAAAGTCTGCTCTCTGTAACAGTCCTTCTGTTACACTGTCTCCAACCTCTGCTCTCTGTAAGGGTCCTTCTGCACCCCAGTCTCCAACATCTGATACCTGCAACAGTCCTTCTGCACCTCAGTCTGAAAACTCTGCTCTCTGAAACGATTTTTGTGCACCCCCGTCTTCAAATTCTGCTTTCTGTAACAGTCTTTCTGCACCTCAGTCTCCAACCTCTGCTCTCTGTAAGATCCTTCTGCACTCCAGTTTCCAAAATCTGCTCTCTGTAATATTCTTTCTGCTCCCACGTCTCCAACCTCTGCTCTCTGTAACAGTCCTTCTGCTCTGCAGTCTCCAACCTCTGCTCTCTGCAACAGTCCTGCTGTACCACAGTCTCCACACTCTGATCTCTGTAAGATTCTTCTGCAACCCTGTTTCAAAACTCTGCTGTCTGTAACAGTCTTTCTGCACCCCAGTCTCCAACCTATGCTCTGTGTATCAGGCTTTTTGCACCCCATTCTACAACCTCTGCTCTCTGCAACAGTCCTTCTGCAACGGAGTCTCCAAACTCTGCTTTCTGTATCAGTCCATCTGAACCCCAATCTCCAAACTCTGCTCTCTGTAGCAGTCCTTCTGCACCTAAGTCTCCAAACTCTGCCTCTGTAACAGTCCTACTGAAAGGCAGTCTCGAACCTCTACTCTCTGCAACAGTGCTTCTGAACAAAAATTGCAAACCTGTGCTCTCGGCAACAGTCCTTCTACACCCAATGTCCAAACTCTGCTCTCTGTAACAGGCTGTCTGAACCCCAGTCTCCAACCTCTGCTCTCTGGAACAGTCCTTCTGCACTCCAGTCTCCAAACTCTGCTCTATGCAACAGTCCTTCTGCACCCCAGTCTCAATCCTCTGCTTTCTGCAACAGTCCTTCTGCACCCAAGTTTCCAAAATCTGCTCTCTGCAACGATCCTTCTGGACCAAAGTCTCCAATCTCTGCTCTCTGGAAAAGTCCTTCTGCACAACAGTCTCAAACCTCTGCTCTCTGTAAGATCCTTCTGCACTCCAGTTTCCAAACTCTGCTCTCTGTAACATTCCTTCTCCACCCCAGTCTTTAATCTCTACTTTCTGCAAGTGTCGGCACTCCAGTCTTCAACCTCTGTCCTCTGCAACAGTCCTTCGGCTCCCCAGTCTCCAACATCTGCTTTCTGTAACAGTCCTATGGCAACCAAGTCTCCAAACTTTGCTTTCTGTATCAGTCCTTCTGAACACCAGTCTCAAAACTTTGCTCTCTGTATCTATCCTTCTGCACCTCAGTCTCCACCCTGTGCACTCTGTAACATTCCTTCTACACCCCTGTCTCCAACCTTTGCTCTCTGTAACAGTTTTTCTTTACCGAAGTCTCCAAACTCTGGTCTTTGTAACGCTCTTTCTGCACCCTAATTTTCAAACTCTGCTTTCTGTAACAGTACTTCTACACCTCAGTCTCCAACCTCTGCTCTCTGTAACAGTCTTTCTGCACCTCTGTCTGACACCTCTCCTCTCTGCAATGATCCTTCTGTACCCCAGTCTCCAAACTCGGCTCTCTGCAATGATCCTTCTGCACCTAAGTCTCCAACCTCTGCTCTCTGCAACAGTCCATCTGCACCCCAGTCTCCAACATCTGCTCTCTGCAAACATCTTATTATAGCCCAGTATCCAACATCTGCTCTCTGCAACGATCTTTCTGCATCCCAATCTCCAACGTCTGCTCTCTGCAACAGTCCTTCTGCACCCCAGTCTTCAACCTCTTCTCTTTCCAACGATCCTTCTGCACCTCAGTCTCCAACCTCTGCTCTCTGCAACAGTCCATCTGCACGCCAGTCTCCAACATCTGCTCTCTGCAAACATCTTATTATACCCCAGTATCCAATATCTGCTCTCTGCAATGATCTTTCTGCATCCCAGTCTCCATCGTCTGCTCGCTGCAACAGTCCTTCTGCACCCCAGTCTCCAACCTCTTCTCGCAGCTACAGTACTTCTGCACCCCACTCTCCAACCTCTGCTCTCTGCAACATTTTTTCTGCACCCAAGTCTCCAACATGTGCTCTCTGTAACTGTCCTGCTGCACCCCAGTCTCCAACCTCTGCTCTCTGCAGCAGTCCTTTTACACCCCAGTAACCAAAATATGCTCTGTGTAATGATCCTTCTGCACCTTAGTTTCCAACATCTGCTCTCTGAAAGGATTCTTCTGCATGCCAGTCTCCAAACTCTGATCTCTGTGTCAGTCCTTCTGCACCATAGTCTCCAAACTTTGCTCTCTGCCAAAGTCCTTATGCACCCAAGTCTTCAAACTCTGCTGTCTGTAACATTTCTTCTGCACCCCAGTCTCCACCCTGTGCTCTGCGAAACAGTCCTTCTGCACCCCAGTCTCCAACATCTGCTCTCTGCAAAGATCCTTCTTCTATCCAGTATCCAAACTCTACTCTCTGTAAAAGTCCTTTTGTTTCGTAGTCTCCAAACTCTTCTCTTTGTAAGGGTCCATCTGCTCCCCAATTGCCAACCTCTGTTTTCTGTAACAGTCCTTCTGCACCCCAGTCTCCAAACTTTTCTCTCTGCAACAATCTTTCTACACCTCAGTCTCCAACCTCTGCTCTCTGTAAAAGTCCTTCTGCACCTCTGTCTCCATCCTTTGCTCTCTGTAATTGTCCTTCTGCACCCCAGTCTCCAAACTCTGCTCTCTGTAACAATCCTTCTGCACCTCTGTCTCCAAAGTCTGTTCTCTGAAATAGTCTTTCTGTACCCCAGTCTCCCACATCTGTTCTCTGTAACGGTCTTTCTGCACCCCAGTCTGAAAACTCTGCTCTCTGTAACAGTCCTTCTGTATGGCAGTCTCCAACCTCTTCTCTCTCTAACGGTCCTTCTGCACCCCAATTTCCAACCTCTGCTCTCTGTAACGATCTTTCTGCATCCCAGTTCCCAAAGTCTGCTCTCTGCAACAGTCCTTTTACACCCCAGTCTCCAACCTCTGCTCTCTGCTACAGTCCTTCTGCACCCCATTCTCGAACCTCAGCTCTCTGCAACATTTCTTCTGCACCCCAGTCTCCAACCTGTGCTCTCTGAAACTATCCTATTGAACCCTGGTCTCCAAACTCTGTTCTCTGTAGAGATCTTTCTGCACCTCAGTCTCCAACCTCTGCTCTCTGCAACAGTCCTTCTGCACCCCAGTCTCCAGACTCTGCTCTCTGTAAGATACTTTTGCATCCCTTTCTGCAACCTCTCCTCTCTGTAACAGTCCTTCTGCACCCCAGTATCCAACCTCTGCTCTCTGTAAAAGTTCTTCTGCACCTCAGTCTCCAACCTTTGCTCTCTGTAATGGTCGTTCTGCACCCTAGTCTCCAACATCTGCTCTCTACAACAATCCTTCTGCACTAAAGTCTCCAAACTCTGCTCTTTATAACGGTCCTTCTGCACCCCAATTGCCAAACTCTGCTTTCTGTAACAGTCGTTCTGCACCTCAGATTCCAACCTCTGCTCTCTGTAACAGTCCTTCTAAGCCTCAGTCTTAAACCTCTCCTGTCTGCAAAAATCCTTCTGCACCCCAGTCCCCAAACTGTGCTATATGTATCGATCGTTCAGCACACCAGTCTTCAACCTCTGCTCTCTGTAACATGTCTTCTGCACCCCAGTCTCCAGACTCTGCTCTCTGTAACAGGCCTTCTGCTCCTCAGTCTCCAACCTCTTCTCTCAGCAATTATTCTTCTGCATCCCAGTCTCTAACAACTGCTCTCTGCAACAGTCCTTCTGCACCCAAGTCTACAACGTATGCTCTCTGCTACAGTACTTCTGCACTCCAGTCTAAAACCTCTGCTCTCTGCAACATTTCTTCTGCACCCAAGTTTCCAACCTGTGCTCTCTGTAACTGTCCAGCTGAAACCCAGTCTCCAACCTCTGCTCTCTGTAGCGATCCTTCTGCACCTCATTCTCCAACCCGAGCTCTCTGCAACCATCCTTCTACACCCCAGTCTCCATTTTCTGCTCTTCGTAAGAATCCTTTTGCACCCCAGCCTCCAAACTCTCCTCTCTGTAAAAGTAATTCTGCACCTCAGTCTCCAAGTTCTTCAATCTGTAACAGTCCTTATGCACCCTAGTCTCAAACCTCTGCTCTCAGAAATGATCTTTCTGCACCTCAGTCTCCAACCTCTTCTCTCTTTAATAGTCCTTCTGCACCCCAGTCTCAAACATATGCTTTCTACAACGATCCTTTTACTCCCCAGTCTCCAACCTCTGCTCTCTGCAACGGTCCTTCTACATCCCAGGATCCAACATCTGCTCTCTGAAACAGTCCTTCTGCACCTCAGTCTGAAAACTCGGCTCTCTGCAAATATCCTTCTGCACCTGAGTTTCCAAACATTGCTCTCTGTAAAAGTCCTTCTGGACCTCAGTCTACAAAATGCTCTCTGTAATATCCTTCTGCAACCCAGTCAGGAAATTGTGCTATCTTTAAAAGTCCTTCTGCACCTCAGTCTACAAACTCTTCTCTCTGTAACAGGACTTCTGCACCCTAGTCTCTAATCTCTGCTCTCTGTAACAGGCCTTTTGAACCCCAGTCTCAAACCTCTTTTCTCTGCAAGCATTCTTCTTAACCTCAGTCTCCAACCTCTGCTCTATGCAACAGTCCTTCTGCACCCCAGTCTTTAACTTCTGCTCTCTTTAACAATCCTTCTGCACCTCAGTCTCCAACCTCTGCTCTCTGCAACGGTTCTTCTGCACCCCAGTCTCAAACGTCTGCTCTCTGCAACAGTCCTTCTGCACCCCAGTCTCCATCCTCTGCTCTCCGCTACAGTCCTTCTTCACCCCAGTCTCACAACTCTGCTCTCTGCAACATTTCTTCTGGACCCCAGTCTCCAACATGTGCTCTCTGTAACTCTGCTCTTTGTAGCTATAATTCTGCACCTCAGTCTTCAACCTCTGCTCTCTGCAAGATCCTTCTTCACCTCAATCTCCAAGTTTTCCAATCTGTAACGGTCCTTCTGTACCCCAGTCACCAACCTCTGCTTTCTGAAATGATCCTTCTGCATTTTAGTCTCCAACCTCTATTCCTTGTAACAAACATTCCGAGCCCCACTCTCCAAATTCTGCACTCTGTAACAGGCCTTCTGCAACCCAATTTCCAAAATCTTCTCTCTGCAATGATCATTCTTCACCTCAGTCTCCATCCTCTGCTCTCTGCAACTGTCCTTCTGCACCCCAGTCTCCTTCCTCTGCTCTCTGTAAGAATCTTTCTGCACCCCAGTCTCTAACCGCTCCTCTCTGTAACAGTCCTTCTGCACCTCAGTGTCTAACCTCTGCTCTCTGTAATGAACCTTCAGCACCTCAGTCTCCAAACGCTGCTCTCTGTAACAGGCCTTCTTAACCCAATTCTCCAACCTATGCTTTCTGGATCAGTCCTTTTGAACACCAGTATCCTAACTCTGCTCTCTGTAACAGTCCTTCTGTACCGCAGTCTCAAAACTCTGCTCTTTGTAACGGTCCTTCTGCACCCCAGTCTCCAACGTCAGCTTTCTGTATCAGTTCTTCTGCACCCCAGTCTCCAAACTCTGCTCTCAGTAAGAGTCCTTCTGCACCGCAGTCTCCAACTTCTGCTCTCTGCAACATTTCTTCTGCACCCAAGTCTCCATCTGTGCTCTTTGTAACTGTCCATCTGCACCCCAGTCTCCAACCTCTGCTCTCCGCAATGATCCTTCTGCACCCCAGTCTCCAACCTCTGCTCTCTGTAAGAGTCCTTCGGCACTTCAGTCTCCAATCTCTGCTCTCTGTAACAATCTCTCTGCACCTCAGTCTTCATTTTCTGCTATCTGTAACAATCCTTCTGCACACCAGTCTCCAACCTCTGTTCTCTGTAACAGGTCTTCTGCACCCCAGTCTCTGAACTCTGCTCTCTCTAACAGGCCTAATGCACCCCAGTCTCCAACCACTTCTTTCTGCAATGATTCTTCTCCACCTCAGTCTCCAACCACTGTTCTCTGCAACAGTCCTTCTGCACCCCAGTCTCCATCCTCTGCTCTCTGTAAGATCCTTCTTCACCCAGCTTCCAAACTTTGTCTCTATAACAGTCCTTCTGCACCTCAGTCTCCAAACTCTGCTCTCTGCTATGGTCCTTCTGAACCCCAGTATCCAACCTTTGTTCTCTGCAACAGTCCTTCTGCACCCCAGTCTCCAAACTCTACTTTCCATATCAGTTATTCTGCACCCTAGTCTCCAAACTCTTCTCTCTGTATCAGTCCTTCTTTACCTCACTCTCCAACCTCTGCTTTTTGCAACAGTTTTTCTGCACCCCAGTCTCCAACCTCTGCTCTCTGTAAGATCCTTCTTCAGCCCGGTCTCCAAACTTTGCTCTCTATAACAGTCATTCTGCACCTCAGTCTCCAACTTCTGCTCTATGCAAAAGTCCTTCTGCACCCCAGCCTCCAAGCTCTTCTCTCTGCACCGATCCTTCTGCATCACAGTCTCAAACATTTGCTCTCTGCACAGTCCTTCTGCACCCCAGTCTCCAACATCTGCTCTCCGCTACAATATTTCTTCACCCCAGTCTCAAACGTCTGCTCTCTGCAACATTTCTTCTGCACCCCAGTCTCCAACCAGTGCTCGCAGCAACTGTCCTGCTGCACCACAGTCTCCAACCTCTTCTCTCTGTAGTGATTTTTCTGCACCTAAGTCTCCAACCTCTGCTCTCTGCAACAGTCCTTCTGCACCCCAGTCTCCAAGCTCTGCTCTCTGTAACACACCTTCTGCACATCAGTGTCCAAAATCTGCTCTCTGTAAATATTCTTCTTCACCTCAGTCTCAAAACTCTGCTCTCTGAAACAGACCTTCTGCACCCCATTCTCCAACCTCTGCTCTCTCTAACAGTTCTTCTGGTCACCAATATACAAACTCTGCTCTCTGTAATGCTCCTTCTGCACCTTAGTTTCCATTCTCTGTTCTCTGTAACACTCCTACTGCAACCCAGTCTCCATCCTCTGCTCTCTGTAAGAATCCTTCTGCACCCCAGTCTCAAACCGCTCCTCTTTGTATCAGTCCTACTGCACCTCAGTCTCCAACCTCTGCTCTCTGTAATGATCCTTCAGAACTTCAGTCTCAAACCGCTGCTCCCTGTAACAGGCCTTCTGAACCCCATTCTCCAACCTATGCTTTATGGATCAGTCCTTTTGCAACCCAGTTTTCTATCTCTGCTCTCTTTAACAATCTTTCTGCAACTGCGTCTCCAACCTCTGCTCTCTGAAATGGTCCGTATCCACCCCAGTCTCCAAACTCTCTTCTCTGCATCAGTCTTTCTGCACCACATCTGTAACAGTCTTTCTGTACCACAATCTCAAAACTTGGATCTCTGTAATAGCTCTTCTGCACCCCAGTCTTCAAACTTTGATCTCTGTATCAGTCCTTCTGCAACACAGTCTTTAACCTCTGCTTTCTGTAACGATCCTTCTGCACCTAGTCTCCAAATTCTGCTCTCTGTAAAAGTCCTTATGAACCTAAGTCTCAAACCTCTGCTCTCTTTAACAGTCCATCTGCACCCCAGTCTCCAACATCTGCTCTCTGCAATGATCCTTCTTCTCCCCAGGCTCCAATCTCTGCTCACAGCAAGAGTCCTTATACACCCCAGTTTCCAAACTCTGCTCTCTGTAACAGTCCTGTTGCACCTCAGTCTCCAAACTCTGCTCTCTGCAACAGTCCTTCTGCACCCCAGTCTCCAAACTCTGCTCTCAGTAACAGTTCTTCTGCACCCCAATATCCAAACTCTGCTCTCTGTAACACTTCCTCTGCACCCCAGTCTCCACCCTCTACTCTCTGTAAAAGTCCTTCTGCACCTTTGTCTCCAAACTTTGTTCTCTGTAAGATCTTTCTGCCATGCATTCTCCAAATGCTGCTCTCTGTAACAATCCTTCTGCACCCCAGTCTCCAAACTCTGCACTCTGTAACAGGCCTACTGCACCCCAGTCTTCAACCTCTGCTCTCTGTAACAGTCCTTCTGCACCCCAGTCTCCGAACTCTGCTCTCTGTAACACAGCCTACTGCACCCCAGTATTCAACCTGTGCTCTGTGTAACAGGCCTTCTGCACCCCGGTCTAAAATTCTGCTCTCTGCAACAGTCCTTCTGCATCTCAAGATCCAACATCTGCTCTCTGCAACAGTCCTTCTGCACCTAAGTCTAAAAACTCTGCTCTCTGCCACAATCCTTCTGTACCCCAGTTTCCAACCTTAGCTCTCTGTAATAGTCCTTCTGAATCTCAGTCTCCAAAATGCTCTCTGTAAGAACTTTGTGAAACACAGTCTCGAAATTGTGCTATCTGTAACATTCCTTCTGCACCCCAGTCTCCAAACTCTGCTCTTTGTAACAGGCCTTCTGCACCCCAGTCTCCAATCTCTTCTCTCTGTAACAGAGCTTCTTCACCAGAGTCTCTAACCTCTTCTCTCTGCAACGATCCTTCTTCACCTCAGTCTCCAAACTAAGGTCTCTGCAAAAGTCCTTCTGGACCCCAGTCTCCAACCTCTGCTGTCTGTAACAAACCTTCTGCAACTCAGTCTCCAACCTCTTCTCTCTGCAATGGTTTTTCTGCACCGCAGTCTCCACCCTCTGTTCTCTGCAACAGTCTGCACCCCAGTCTCCAAACTTTGCTCTCTGTAAAAGTCCTTCTCTACTGCAATCTCCAAACTCTGCTCCCTGTAATGGACCTTCTGAACCCCAGTCTCCAACATCTGCTTTGTGTATCAGTTCTTCTGCACCCCAGCCTCCAACCTCTGCTCTCTTTATCAGTCCTTTTGCACCTCAGTCTCCAACCTCTGTTCTCTGTAGCAGTCTTTTTACACCCCAGGACCAAACTCTGCTCTGTGTAACGATCCTTCTGCACCATAGTTTCCAACCTCTGCTCTCTGCAACGATCGTTCTGCACCCCAGTATCTAACCTCTGTTCTCTGTATCAGTCCTTCTGCACCATAGTCTCCAAACTCTGCTATCTGCATCAGTCCTTATGCACCCAAGTCTCCAAACTCTGCTCTCTGCAACATTTCTTCTGCACCCCAGTCTCCAAACTCTACTCTCTGTAACTGTCCTTCTGCAACTCAGTTTCCAACCTCTGCTCTCTGTAACAGTCCTTCTGCACCCAGTCTCCAACATCTGCTCTCTGCAACAATCCTTCTTCTACCCAGTCTCCAAACTCTGCTCTCTGTGAAAGTCCTTTTGTATCTCAGTCTCTAACGTCTTCTCATTGTAACGGTCCATCTGCACCCCAATTGCCAACCTCTGCTTTCTATAAAAGTCCTTTTGAACCTCAGACTCCAACGTCTCCTCTATGTAACAGTCCTTCTAAGCCTCAATCTGAAACCTCTGCTTTCTACAATGATCCTTCTACACCCCAGTCTCCAAACTGTGCTATCTGTAACAATCCTTCTGCACCCAAGTCTCCAACATCTGCTCTCTGTATCAGGTCTTCTGCAACCCAGTCTCCAAACTTTGCTCTCTGCAACGGACCTTCTGCTAACCAGTCTCCAACCTCTGCTCTCTGCAAGAATCATTTGCATCCCAATCTCCAACGTCTGCTCTCTGCAGCAGTCCTTCTACACCCCAGTCTCCAACCTCTGATCTATGCTACAGTCCTTCTGCAACCCAGTCACCAACCTCTGCTCTCTGCAACATTTCTTCTGCACCGCAGTCTCCAACCTGTGCTTTCTGTAACTATCCTACTGCACACTGGTCTCCAAACTCTGCTCTCTGTAGTGATCCTTCTACACCTCAGCCTCCAACTTCTGCTCTCTGTAACGATATTTCTGCACCCCAGTCTCCAAACTCTACTCTCAGCAACAGTCCTTCTGCACCCCATAGTCCAAGCTCTGCTCTCTGTAACAGTCCTTCTGCACATCAGTGTCCAAACTCTGCTCTCTGTAACAATCCTTCAGCACCTCAGTCTCCAACCTTTGCTCTCTCCAATGATCCTTCGGCACCACAGTCTCCAACCTCTAATGTCCTAGATTACACACCCTAATATAGTCAGTGACTGAATTGCTGTTACTACTTGGGAAGACAATGCATGTATTGAAAAGAGCCATTTTAATGAAGTGATCATTTTAAGACCAAGAATAAAGGGCGCAAGAGCTTTTCATGGCAGCAAAAAAAAAAAAAAAAAAAAAAGTTCTTCTGAACCCCAGTCTCCAAACTCAGCTCCCTGTAACACTCCTTCTGCACCCCAGTCTCCATCCTCTGCTCTCTGTAAGA
This sequence comes from Ictidomys tridecemlineatus, assembly GCF_052094955.1. Classification (NCBI taxonomy): domain Eukaryota; kingdom Metazoa; phylum Chordata; class Mammalia; order Rodentia; family Sciuridae; genus Ictidomys; species Ictidomys tridecemlineatus. Next base: position 79,890 of record NW_027521225.1, read on the forward strand.
ATCCTTTGATACCCCAGGCTCCAACCTCTCCTCTCTGTAAAACTCCTTCTGCACCTCAGTATCCAACCTCTGCAATCTGTAACAGTCATTCTGTACCACAGTCTCCAACATCTACTCTCTGAAACGATCCTTCTGCACCTCAGTCTCCAACCTCTGCTCTCTGTAAAAGTCCTTCTGCACCCCGGTCTCCAACATCTGCTCTCTGCAACAATCCTTCTTCTCCCCAAGCTCCAAGCTCTGCTCTCTGCAACGGTCCTTCTGCACCCCTGTTTTAATCCTCTGCTCTCTGTAACAGTTCTTCTGCACCTCCTTCTCCAAACTCTGCTCTCTGCAACAGTCCTTCTTAAACCCAGTCTCCAACCTCTGCTCTCGGTAACAGTTCTTCTGCACCCCCAATCTCAAAATTCTGCTCTCTGTAACATTCATTCTGCACCCAAGTCTCCACACTCTGATCTCTGTTAAAATTTTTCTGCACCTCAGTCTCCAAACTCTGATCTCTGCAATGATTCTTCTGAACCTCAAGTTCCAACGTCTGCTCTCTGCAACGATCTTTCTGCACCCCAGTTCCCAACCTCTGTTCTCTGTAACAGTCCTTCTGCACCTCAGTCGCCAAGCTCTCCTCTCTGTACCAATCCTTCTGCACCTCAGTCTCCAAACTCTGCTCTTTGTAACAGGCCTTCTACACCCCAGTCTTCAACCTCTGCTCTCTGTAACAGTTCTTCTGCACCACAGTCTCGAACCTCTGCTCTCTGTAACAGTCCTTCGGCACCTGAGTCTCCAACCTCTGCTCTCTGTACAATCCTTCTGCACCCCAGTCTCAAACGTCTGCTCTCTATACAGTTCTTCTGCACCCCAATCTCCAAACTCTTCTGTGTGTATCACTCCTTCTGCACCCCAGTCTCCATCCTCTGCTCTCTGTAAGAATCCTTCTGCACCCCAGTCTTTAACCTCTGCTCTCTGTAAATGTTTTTCTGCACCTCAGTCTCCAACCTCTGCTCTCACTAACGGTCCTTTTGCACACCAGTCTAAAACCTTTGCTCTTTGTAATGATCCATCTGCAACTCAGTCTCCAACCTCTGCTCTCTGTAACAGTCCTTCTGCACCCTAGTCTCCAACATCTGCTCTCTGAAAAGATCTTTCTTCTACCCAGTCTCCAACCTCTGCTCTCTGTATCAGTCCTTTTGTATCACAGTCTCCAACCTCTTCTCTTTGTAATGGTCCTTCTGTTTCCCAATTGCCAGCCTCCGCTTTGTGTAACAGACTTTCTGCACCCCAGTCTCCAACCTCTTCTATCTGTAACGATCCTTCTGCACCTCAGACTCCAACCTCTGCTCTCTGCAACACTCCTTCTGCACCCCAGTCTCCAGACTCTGCTCTCTTGAAGATCATTTTTCATTCCAGTCTCCAACATATGCTCTTTGTAGCAGTACTTTTGCACCTCAGTATCCAAACTCTGCTCTCCTTAAAAGTCCTTCTGCACCTTAGTCTCCAAACTCTGCTCTCTGTAACAGTCTTTCTGTACCGCAGTCTCCAACCTCTTATCTCTATAATGGTTCTTCTACACGCGAATTGCCAAACTCTGCTTTCTGGAACAGTCCTTCTGAGCCTCAGATTCCAAACTCTGCTCTCTGTAACAGTCATTCTAAGCCTCAGTCTGAAACCTTTACTCTCTGCAACGACCCTTCTGCACCCCATCTCCAAACTGTGCTATCTGTAACAATCCTTCTGCACCCCAGTCTCCAAACTCTGCTCTCTGTAAAAGGTCTTCTGCACCCCAGACTCAAACTCTGCTCTCTGTAACAGGCCTTCTGCACCCCAGTCTCCAAGCTCTTCTCTCTTCAACGATCCTTCTGCACCTCATTTTCCAACCTCTGCTTTTTGTAACAATCCTTCGGCAACACAGTCTCCAACCTCTGCTCTCTGTGACAGTCCTTCTGCACCCCAGTCGCTAACATCTGCAATCTGCAGTGATTCTTCTTCTACCCAGTCTCCAACCTCTGCTCACTGTAACAGTCCTTTTGTATTGCAGTCTTCATCCTCTTCTCTTTCTAACGGTTCTTCTGCTCCGCATTTGCCAAACACTGCTTTCTGAAAAAGCCCTTCTGCACCCCAGTCTCTAACCTCTCTGCAATGGTCCTTCTGCACCCTAGTCTTTAAACTCTGCTCTCTGTAAGAGTCCTTCTGCACTTCAGTCTCCAATCTCGGCTCTCTCTAGCAATCCTTCTGCACCTCCGTCTCCAAACTCTGCTCTCTGCAATGATCCTTCTGAATCACAATCTCCAACATTTGCTCTCTGCAACAGTCCTTCTGCACCCCAGTCTCCAACCTCTGCTCTTCGCTACAGTCCTTCTTCACCCCAGTCTCAAATGTCTGCTCTCTGCAACATTTCTTATGCACCCCAGTCTCCAAACTCTGCTCTCTGTAACAGGCCTAATGCACCCCAGTCTCCAACCTCTTTTCTCTGCAATGATCCTTCTCCACCTCAGTCTCCAAACTCTGCTCTCTACAACAGTTTTTCTGCACCCAAGTCTCCAACCTCTGATCTCTGTAAGATCCTTCTTCATCCCGGCCTCTAAAGTTTGCTCTCTATAACAGTCCTTCTGCAACTCATTCTCCAAACTTTGCTCTCTTCTATGGTCTTTCTGCACCCAAGTATCCAACCTCTGTTTACTGCAACAGTCCTTCTGCACCCCAGGCTCCAAACTCTGCTCTCAGTAACAGTTCTTCTGTACCGCAGTCTCCAACCTCTGCTGTCTATAACGTTCATTCTGCACCTCAGTCTCCAAACTCTATTTTTCATATCAGTTATTCTGCACCCCAGTCTCCAACCTCTGCTCTCTGTAACAGTCCTTCTGCAACTCACACTCCAAACTCTACTCCTTGCAACAGTTCTTCTGCACAACAGTGTCTAACCTCTGCTCTCTGTAAGATACTTCTTCACCCCGGTCTCCGAACTTTGCTCTCTATAACAGTCCTTCTGCAACTCAGTCTCCAACTTCTGCTCTATGCAAAAGTCCTTCTTCACCCCAGTATCCAAGCTCTTCTCTCTGCATCAGTCATTCTACACCCCTGTCTGCAAACTCTGCTCTCTGCAACGATCCTTCTACATCACAGTCTCCAACATCTGCTCTCTGCAACAGTGCTTCTGCACCCCAGTCTCCAACCTCTGCTCTCCACTACAATCCTTCACCCCAGTCTCAAAAGGCTGCTCTCTGCAACATTTCTTCTGCACCCCAGTCTCCAACCAGTGCTCTCTGCAACTGTCCTACTTCACCCCAGTCTCCAACCTCTGCTCTCTGTAGCGATTTTTTGCACCTAAGTCTCCAACCTCTGCTCTCTGCAACAGTCCTTGTGCATCCCAGTCTCCAAGCTCTGCTCTCTGTAACAGTCCTTCTGCACATTAGTGTCCAAACTCTGCTCTCTGTAAAAATTTTTCTTCACCTCAGTCTCAAAACTCTGCTCTCTGTAACAGACCTTCTGCACCCCATTCTCCAACCTCTATTCTCTGTAACAGTTCTTCTGGTCACCAATCTACAAACTCTGCTCTCTGTAACAGTCGTTCTGCACCTCAGTCTCCAACCTCTGCTCTGTGTAAGATCTTTCTGTAACCCAGGCTCCAAACTCTTCCCTCTGTAACAGTCACTCTGCACCATTTCTCCAACCTCTTCTCTCTGTAACAGGCCTTCTGCACCCCAGTCTCCTACCTTTGTTCTCTGTAACACTCCTTCTGCATGCCAGTCTCAAACCTCTACTCTCTACCACCATCTTTCTTCACCCCAGTCTTTAACGTCTACTCTCTGCAACAGTTCTTCTGCACCCGTGTCTCCAAAAATTGCTCTCTGCAACAGTCCTTCTGCACCTCAGTCTGACACCTCTGCTCTCTTCACGATCCTTCTGCATCCCAGTCTCCAAACACTGCTCTCTGTAACAGTCCACCTGCACCTCAGTCTCCAACCTCTGCTCTCTGTAAGATCCTTCAGCAACCCAGTCTCCAAACTCTGCTCTCTATAACTGTCCTTCTGCACCCCAGTCTCCAACCTTTCCTCTCTGAAACAGGCCTTCTGCACGCCAGTCTCCAAACTCTTCTCTCTGTAGAAGGTTTTCTGCACCCCAGTCTCCAATATCTGCTCTCTGCAAAAATCCATCTTCACTCCAGTCTCTAACCTAAGCTCTCTGCAGAGATCCTATTGCAACTCAGTCTCAAACCTCTAATCTCTGCAACTGTTCTTCAGCACCTCAGTCTCCAAATTCTGCTCTGTGTAAGATCCTTCTGCACCCCTGTATTCAACCACTGCTCTCTATAACAGTCCTTCTGCATCCGAGTCTCCAACCTTTGCTCTCTGCAAGTGTCCTTCTGCACCCCAGTCTCCAAATTCTGCTCTCTATAACAATCCTTCTGCACCTCAGTCTCCAAACTTTGTTCTCTGCAACGGTCCTTCTGCACCTCAGTCTCCAACCTCTACTCTCTGTAACAGTCCTTCTGCACTTCAGTCTCCAACCTCTGTTCTCTGTAGGATCCTTCTAAAACCAAGTCTCAAACCTCTGCTCTCTGTATCTATCCTTCTGCACCTCAGTCTCCAACCTCTGCTCTCTGTAACAGTCCATCTGAACCTCAGTCTAACATCTCTGCTCTCTGCACGATCCTTCTTCACCCCAGTCTCCAAGCACTGCTCTCTGTAACAGTCCAACTGTACCTCAGTCTCCAACCTCTGCTTTCTGTAAGATCCTTCAGGAACTCAGTCTCGAAACTCTGCTCACTATAACAATCCTTCTGCACCCTAGTCTCGAACCTCTTCTCTCTGTAACAGCTCTTCTGCACGCCAGTGTCCAAACTCTTCTATCTGTAGCAGGCCTTCTGGACCCCAGTCTCAAACCTCTTCTCTCTGCAATGATCCTAGTGCACCACAGTCTCCAACCTCTGATCTCTGCAACAGTCCATTTGCAACTCAGTCTCCAACTTCTGCTCTCTGTAAGATCCTTCTGCACCCCTGTCTCAAAGCTCTGCTTATTGCAACAATCCTTCTGCAACCCAGAGTCCAACCTCTGCTCTTCGTAACAAAATTTTGCACCTCAGTCTCCTAGCTCTGCTCTCTACACCAGTCCTTCTGCACCCCAGTCTCCAACTTCTGCTTTCTCTAAGAGTACTTCTGCAACTCAGTCTCCAACACCTACTCTCTTCAACATTCTTTCTGCAGCCCAGTTTCCATCTTCTGCTCTCTGCAACAGTCCTTTTGCACCCCAGTCTTCAACCTCTGCTCTCTGCAACAGTCCTTCTTCACCCCAGTCTCCAAACTCTGCTCTCTGAAACAATCCTTCTGCACCTCAGTCTCCAAACTCTGTTCTCTGCAACGGTCCTTCTGCACCTCAGTCTCCAACATCTATTCTCTGTAACAGTCCTTCTGCACTTCACTCTCCAACCTCTGCTCTGTGTACAATTTTTCTCAAACCCAGTCTCAAACCTCTGCTCTCTGTATCTATTATTCTGCGCCTCAGTCTCCAACCTCTACTCTCTGTTACAGTTTTTCTATACCGCAGTCTCCAAACTATGGTCTCTGTTACAGTCCATCTGCACCCCAATTTTCAACCACTTCTTTCTGTAACATTCCTTCTGCACCTCAGTCTCCAAACTCTGCTCTCTGTAACAGTCCTTCTACACCTCAGTCTCCAACCTCTGCTCTCTGTAACAATCCTTCTGCACCTCAGTCTGAAACCTCTGCTCTCTGCATGATTCTTCTGCACCCCAGTCTCCAAACACTGTTCTCTCTATCAGTCCTTCTTAACACCAGTCTCAATACTCTGCTCTCTCTCTCTATCCTTCTGCACGTCAGTCTCAAACCTGTGCCCTCTGTAACATTCCTTCTACACCCCAGTCTCCAACCTCTGCTCTCTGTAACAGTTTTTCTATACCGCAGTCTCCAAACTCTGGTCTTTGTAACGGTCCTTCTGCACCCCAATTTCCAACCTCTGCTTTCTGTAACAGTCCTTCTGCACCTCAGTCTCCAAACTCTGCTCTTTCTAACAGTACTTCTACACCTCAGTCTCCAACCTCTGCTCTCTGTAACAGTACTTCTGCACCTCAGTCTCATACCTCTCTTTTCTACATGGTCCTTCTGTACCTCAGTCTCCAACCACTGCTCTCTATAACAGTCCACCTTCACCTCAGTCTCCAACCTCTTCTCTCATTAAGACCCTTCAGCAACCGAGTCTCCAAACTCTGCTCTCTATAACAGTCCTTCTGCACCCCAGTCTCTAACATCTCCTCTCTGTAACAGGCCTTCTGAACACCAGTCTCCCAACTCTGCTCTCTGTAGCAGGCCTTCTGCACCCCAGTCTCCAAATTCTGCTCTCTATAACAGTCCTCTGCACCCCAGTCTCCAACCTGTCCTCTCTGTAACAGGCCTTCTGGACCCCAGTCTCCCAACTCTGCTCTCTGTAGCAGGCCATCTGCACCCCAGTCTCCATGATGTGCTCTCTGCAACGATCCTTCTGCACCCCAGTCTCCAACCTCTGATATCTGCAACAGTCCATCTGCACCTCATTCTCCAAATTCTGCTCTCTGTAAGATGCTTCTTCACCCCTGTAATCAACCTTTGCTCTCTGTAACAGTCCTTCTGCATGCGAGTTTCCAACATCTGCTCTCTGCAACAGTCATTCTGCACCTCAGTCTGAAAACTCTGCTCTCTGCAACGACCCTTCTGCACCCCAGTCTCCTACGTAGGCTCTCTGTAACAGTCGTTCTGCACCTCAGTCTCCCAACTCTTCTCTCTGCATGATCCTTCTGCAACCCAGTCTTTAAACTCTGCTCTGTTTACCTGTCCTTCTGCACAACAGTGTCTAACTTCTGCTCTCTGTAACAGGACTTCTGCAACCCAGTCTCCAAACTCTGCTCTCTGTAACAGGCTTTCTGCACACCAGTCTCCAACCTCTTCTCTCTGCAAGGATTCTTCTTCACCCGAGTCTACAACATCTGCTGTCTGCAACAGTCGTTTTGAACCCAAGTCTCCAAACTCTGCTCTGTGTAAGATCCATCTGAACCCCAGTCTCCAACCTACGCTCTCTGTAACAGTCCTTCTACACCCAAATCTCCAGACTCTGCTCTCTGTAACAGTCCTTCTGCACGTCAGTCTCTAACCTCTGCTCTCTGTAACAGTCCTTCTGCACCCCAGTCTCTAAAATCTGCTCTCTGCAACATTCCTTCTGCACCACAGTCTTCAAAATCTTCTCTCTGAAACACTTTTTCTGCACCCCAGTCTCCAAACTCCGCTCTCTGCAACGATTCTTCTGGACCCCAGTCTCCACCCTCTGCTCTCAGTAACTGTCCTTCTGCACCACTGTCTCCAACCTCTGCTCTCTGTAACAGTCCTTCTGCACCCCAGTCTCTAAAATCTACTCTCTGCAACAGTCCTTCTTCTCCCAGTCTCCGAGATCTGTTCTCTGTAACAGTCCTTCTGCACGTCAGTCTCTAACCTCTGCTCTCTGTAACAGTCCTTCTGCACCCCAGTCTCTAAAATCTGCTCTCTGCAACATTCCTTCTGCACCACAGTCTTCAAAATCTTCTCTCTGAAACACTTTTTCTGCACCCCAGTCTCCAAACTCCGCTCTCTGCAACGATTCTTCTGGACCCCAGTCTCCACCCTCTGCTCTCAGTAACTGTCCTTCTGCACCACTGTCTCCAACCTCTGCTCTCTGTAACAGTCCTTCTGCACCCCAGTCTCTAAAATCTACTCTCTGCAACAGTCCTTCTTCTCCCAGTCTCCGAGATCTGTTCTCTGTAACAGTCCTTCTGTTTCGCAGTCTCCAACCTCTGCTCTTTGTAAAGGTCCTTCTACAACCTAGTCTCCAACCTCTGCTTTCTGTAACAGTCTGCCTGAACCACAGTCTCCAAAATCTGTTCTCTGTATTTATCCTTTGCACCTCTGTCTCCAACCTATGCTCTCTGTAAGAGTCCTTCTGCACTCCAGTCTCCAACCTCTAATCTAGGTAACAGTCCTATACCACAGTCTCCAAACTCCGCTCTCTGTAACGGTCCTTATGCACCTTAATTTTTAAACTCTGCTTCCTGTAACAGTTTTTCTGCACCTGAGTCTCCAAACTCTGCTCTCTTTAACAGTCCTTCTACACGCCAGTCTCCAATCACTACTCTCTGTAAAAGTCCACCTGTAACTCAGTCTGAAACTTCTGCTCTCCACGATTCTTCTGCACCCCAGTCTCCAACCACTGCTCTCTGTAACAGTACACCTGCACATCAGTCTCTAACCTCTGCTCTCTGTAAGGTCCTTCAGAAACCCAGTCTCCAAACTGGTCTCTATAAAAGTCTTTCTGCACCCCAGTCTCTAACCTCTCCTCTCTGTAACAGGTCTTATGCACAAATGTCTCCAAACTCTGCTCTATGCAACGATCATTCTGCACTTCTGTCTCCAACCTCTGCTCTCTGCAATGATCCTACTAAACCTCAGTCTCCAACCTCTCATCTCTTAAACAGTTCTGCACCTCAGTCTTAAACCTCTTTTCTCTGTAATAGGCCTTCTGCACCCCAGTCTCCAACCTCTTCTCTCTGCAATGATTCTTCTCCACCCAAGTCTCCAACATCTGCTCTCTGCAACTGTCCTTTTCCACCGCAGTCTGCAAACTCTGCTCTCTGTAACATCCATCTGAACGGAAGTCTCCAACCTCTGCTCTCTGTAACAGTCCTTCTGCACCCAGTCTCCAAACGCTGCTCTCTGTAATACTCCTTCCGCACCTCAGTCTCCAACCCCTGCTCTCTGTAACAATCCTTCTGCACCCCAGTCTCTAAAATCTGCTTTCTGCAACAGTGCTTCTCCACTCTAGTCTCCAACATTTGCTCTCTACTAAGTCCTTCTGCACCCCAGTCTCCAAACTCTGCTCTCTGCAACGAACCTTCTGGACCCCAGTCTTCAACATCTGCTCTCTGCAACAGTCCTTCTGCAATACAGTCTCCAACCTCTGCTCTCTGTAAGATCTTTCTGCACTTCAGTTTTCAAACTCTGCTCTCTGTAAAATTTCTTCTCCACCCCAGTCTCAAATATATGTCCTCTGCAACAGTCCTTCTGCTCCCCAGTCTCCAAGATCTTCTCTCTGTCACAGACCTTATGTACCGCAGTTTCCAACCTCCTCTCTCTGTAAAGGTCCTTCTGCAACCCAGTCTCCAACCTCTGCTTTTTGAATCAGTCCTTCTGAACCCCAGTCTCTAACCTCTGCTCTTTGTATCTATCCTTCTGCACCTCAGTCTTCAATCTGTGCTTTCTGTAACAATCCTTTTGCACCCCAGTCTTCAACCTCTTCTCTCTGTAACAGTTTTTCTATACCACAGTCTCCAACCTCTGCTCTCTGTAACAGTCCTTCTGCACCCCACTTTCCAACCTCTGCTTTTTTTAACAGTCCTTCTGCACGTCAGTCTCTAAACTCTACTCTCTGTAACAGTCCTGCTACACTTCAGTATGAAACCTCTGCTCTCCACGATTCTTCTGCACCCCAGTCTCAAACCACTTCTTTCTTTAACAGTCCATCTGCACCTCAGTCTCCAACATCTGCTCTCTGTAAGTTCCTTCAGCAAACCAGTCTCCAAACTCTGCTCTCTGTAACAGTTTTTCTGCACCCCAGTCTCCAACCTCTCCTCTCTGTAACAGGCCTTCTGCACTCCAGTCTCAAAACTCTGCTCTCTATAGCAGGCCTCTGCTCTCCACTGTCCATCCTCTTCTCTCTGCAATGATCCTACTGCACCCCAGTCTTCAATCTCTGATCTCTGCAACAGACATTCTGCACCTCAGTCTCCAAATTCTGCTCTGTATAAGATCCTTCTGCAACCCTGTCTCCAATATCTGCTCTCTGTAACAGTCCTTCGGTACCGCCTTCACCAAACTCTGCTCTTTGTAACGGTCCTTCTGCACCCCAGACTCCAACCTCTGCTCTCTGGAACGGTCCTTCTGCACCCCAGGCTTTAACCTCTGCTCTCTGCAATGATCCTATTGCACCCCAGTCTCCAACCTCTGATCTCTACAACAGTCCTTCGGCATCTCAGTCTCCAAATTCTGCTCTCTGTAAGATCCTTCTGCACCACTGTCTCCAACCTCTGCTCTCTGTAACAGTCCTTCTTCACCCCAGTCTTAAACCTCTGCTTTCTGTATCATTCCTTCTGAACCCCAGTCTCCAACCTCTGCTCTCTGTGTCTATCCTTCTTCACCTCAGTCTCCAACCTGTGCTTTCTGTAACAGTCCTTTTGTACCCAAGTCTCCCACCTCTGCTCTCTGTAACAATCTTTCTATACCATAGTCTCCAACCTCTACTCTCTGTAACGGTCATTCTGCACCCCAATTTCCAACCTCTGCTTTCTGTAACAGTCCTTCTGAACCTCATTCTCAAAACTCTGCTCTCCATAACAGTCCTTTTACACCTCAATCTCCAACCTCTGCTCTCTGTAACAGTACTTCTGCACCTCAGTCTGAAACCTCTCCTCTCCACGATTCTTCTGCACCCCAGTCTCCAACCACTGCTCTCTGTAACAGTCCACCTGCAACTTGGTCTCCAAACTCTGCTCTCTGTAAGATCCTTCAGAAACCCTTTCTTCAAAATCTGCTCTCTGTACCAGTCCTTCTGAACCCAAGTCTCCAACCTCTCCTCTCTGTAACAGGCCTACTGCATGCCAGTCTCCAAATGTGCTCTTTTTAGCAGGCCTTCTGCACGCAAGTCTCAAACCTCTGCTCTCTGCAACGATCCTTCTGCACCCCAGTCTTTAACCTCTGCTCTCTGCAGTGATCCTACTGCACCCCAGTCTCCAACCTCTGATCTCTACAACAGTCCTTCTGCACCTCAGTCTCCATATTCTGCTCTCTGTAAGATCTTTCTGCACCGCTGTCTCCTAACTTGCTCTCTGTAACAGTCTTCTTCACCCCAGTATCCAACCTCTGCTCTCTGCAACAGTTTTTCAGCACCACAGTCTCCAAACTCTGCTCTCTCCAACAGTCTTTTGGCACCCTAGTTACCAACCTCAGCTCTTTTTTACAGTCCTTCTCCACCCCAGTCTCCAACCTCTGTTCTCTGTAACAGTCCTCCTGTACTGCAGAACCCAAACTCTGCTCTCTGTAACGGTCTTTCTGCACTCCAGGCTCCAATCTCTGCTTTTTGTATCAGTCCTTCTGCAACCCAGTCTTCCACCTCTGCTCTCCATAAAAGTCCTTATGCACACGAGTATCCAAAGTCCACTATCTGCAACAGTCATTCTGCACCCTACTCACCAACCTCTTCTCTCTGTAAGATCCTTATGCACTCCAGTCTCCAACTCCTCTCTGCAACGATTCTTCTCCATCCCAGTCTCCAACATCTGCTCTCTGCATCAGTCCTTTTGCACCCCAGTCTCCAAACTTTGCGCTCTGTAAGATCCATCTTAACCCCAGTCTCCAAACTCTGCTCTCTGTAACAGTTCTTCTGCACACCAGTCTCCAAACTTTGCTCTCTGTAACTGTCCTTCTTCTCCTCAGTCTCCAAACTCTGCTCTCTGTAACAGTCCATCTGCACCTCAGTCTCTAAAATCTAGTCTCTGCAACGATTCTTCTGGACCCTAGTCTCCAACTTCTGCTCTCTGCAACAGTCCTTCTGCACCACAGCCTCCAGACTCTGCTCTCTGTGAGATCCTTCTGCACTTCAGTTTCCAAACTATGCACTCTGTAACATTCCTTCTCCACCCCAGTCTCCAACTTCTGTCCTCTGCAACAGTCCTGCTGCTCCCCAGTCTCCAAGATCTGCTCTGTGTAATAGTCCTTCTGTACTGCAGTCTCCAAACTCTGCTCTCTGTAACGGTCTTTCTACACCCCAATTTCCAACCTCTGCTTTTTGTAACAGTACTTCTGCACCTCAGTCTCCAACCTGTGCTCTCTTTAACATTCCTTCTGCACCCCAGTCTCCAACCTCTGCTCTCTGCATTGGTACCTCTGCACCCCAGTCTCCAACCTTGTTCTCTACAACAGTCCTTCTGTACTGCTGCAGTCTCCAACCTCTGTTCTCTGTAAGGGTCCTTTTGCAACCCAGTCTCCCATCTCTAATTTCTATATCAGTCCTTCTAGACCACAGTCTTCAAACTCTGCTCTTTGTAACCGTCAGTCTGCACCTCACTTTGCAACCTCTGCTCTCTGAAACAGTCCTTCTGCAACCAGTCTTAAAACTCTGCTCTCTGCAAGAGTCCTTCTGCACCCCAGTCTCTATCCTCTGCTCTCTGCAACAGTCCTTCTCCACCCCAGTCTCCAACCTCTGCTCTCTTTGACAGTCCTTCTGCACTGCAATCTCCAACCTCTGCTCTCGGTAAGGGTCCTTCTGCACCCCAGTCTCCAAAATCTGCTTTCTGTATCAGTCCTTCTGCACTCCAGTCTCTAACCTGTGCTCTCTGTTACAGTCTTTCTGCACCTTAGACTCCAACCTCTGCTCTCTGCTACAGTCCTTCAGCGCCCCAATCATCAAACACTTCTCTCTGCCACAGTCACACCTCAGTGTCAAAACTCTGCTCTCTCTAAGATCTTTCTGAAACCCAGTCTCCAACCTCTACTTTCTGCAATGTTCCTTCTGTAAACCAGTCTCCAACCTCTGTTCTCTACAACAGTCATTCTGCACCACAGTCTCCAACGTCTGCTCTCTGTAAGAGTCTTTCAGTCTCCAACATTTGTTATCTGTAAGGGTCCTTCTGCACCCCAGTCTAAAATTTCTGCTTTCTGTATCAGTCCTTCTGCACTGCAGTCTCCAAACACTGCTCTCTCCAAGAATCCTTCTGCACCTCAGTCTCCAACCTCTGCTCTCTCTAACAGTCCTTCTGTACCTCATTCTCCATACTCTGCTCTCTGTAAGATTCTTTTGAAACCCAGTCTCCAAACTCTGATCTCTGTAACTGTTTTTCTGCACCCCAGTCTCCAAGAACTGCTCTTTGTAACAGGCCTTCTTCACCCCAGTCTCTAACCTCTGCTGTATGTAACAGGCCTTTTGCCCCCAGTCTCCAAACTTTTCTCTCTTCAATGTTCCTTCTCCACCCCAGTCTCCAACCTTTGCTCTTAGCAACAGTTTTTTGCACCCCAGTCTCAAAACTATGTTCCCTGTAAGATCCTTCTACACACGTGTCTCCAACCTCTGCTCTCTGTAACACTTATCTGTACACCAGTCTCCAACTTTTGCTCTCTGTAAGGGTTCTTCTGCACCTCAGTCTCCAACTTCTGCTCTCTGCAACACTCCTTCTGCACCCCAGTCTTCTAACTTTGCTCTCTGCAACAGTTTGTCTGCACCTCAGTCTTTAACCTGTGCTCTCTGTAAAAGTCCTTCTGCACCCCAGTCTCCAACCTGTGCTCTCAGTAAAAGTCCTTCTGCACCAGAGTCTCCAAACACTACTCTCTCCAACGATCCTTCTGCACCTGTCTCCAACCTCTGCTCTCTCTAACAGTCCTTCTGTACCTCATTCTCCAACCTCTGCTCTCTGAAAGATTTTTTTGCAACCCAGACTCCAAACTCTGATCTCTGTAACTGTCCTTCTGAACCCCAGTCTTCAAACTCTGCTTTCTGTAACCGTCTTCTGAATCTCAGTCTCCATCCTCTGCTCTATGCAACAGTTCTTCTTCACCCAACTCTCCAACGTCTGCTTTCTGAAAAAGTCCTTCTAAACCCTAGTCTCCAAACTCTGCTTTTTGTAACAGTCCGTCTACACCCCATTCTCCATACTCTGCTCGCCCCAAGGATACTTCTGCACCCCAGTCTCCATCCTCTGCTCTCTGCAGCTTTCCTTTTTCACCCCAGTCTCCAGCATCTGCTCTCTGCAACCGACCTTCTCCACCCCAGTCTCCAAACTCTGCTCTCTGAAACAGGCCTTCTGCATCCTAGTCTCCAACCTCTGCTCTCTGTAAAAGGCCTTCTGCACCCCATTCTCCAAGCTCTAATCTCTGCAACGATCCTTCTGCACCCCATTCTCCTACCTCTTCTCTCTAAAACAGTCCTTCTGCACCCCAGTCTCCTACCTCTGCTCTCTATAAGATCCTTCTGCACACCAGTCTCCAACCCCTGCTCACTGTAACAGTCCTTGTGGAACCTATCTCCAAATTCTGCTTTTTGCAACAGTCCTTCTACACCCCAGTCTCCAAACTCTGCTCTCTGCAATGATCCTACTGCACCACAGTCTCGAACCTCTGATCTCTGCAACAGTCCATTTGCCACTCTGTCTCCAACTTGTGCTCTCTGTAAGATCCTTCTGCACCCGTATCTCAAAGCTCTGCTTATTGCAACGATCCTTCTGCACCCCAGAGTCCAACCTCTGCTCTATGTTACAAAATTTTGCACCTCAGTCTCCAAGCTCTGCTCTCTACAACAGTTCTTCTGCACCCCAGTCTTCAACTTCTGCTCTCTCTAAGAGTCCTTCTGCAACTCAGTCTCCAACATCTACTCTCTTCAACATTCTTTCTGCAGCCCAGTCTCCATCTTCTGCTCTCTGCAACAGTCCTTGTTCAACCCAGTCTCCAACCTCTGCTCTCTGCAACAGTCCTTCTGCCCCCCAGTCTCCAAACTCCGCTCTCTGTAACAATCCTTCTGCACCTCAGTCTCCAAACTCTGTTCTCTGCAATGGTCCTTCTGCACCTCAGTTTCCAACGTCTATTCTCTGAAACAGTCCTTCTTCACTTCACTCTCCAACCTCTGTTCTCTGTAGGATTTTTCTAAAACACAGTCTCAAACCTCTGCTCTCTGTATCTATTATTCTGCACCTCAGTATCCAACCTCTGCTCTCTGTTACAGTTTTTTTATACCGCATTCTCCAAACTATGGTCTCTGTTACGGTCCTTATGCACCCCAATTTCCAACCACTTCTTTATGTAACAGTCCTTCTGCACCTCAGTCACCAAACTCTGCTCTTTGTAACAGTTCTTCTACTCCTCAGTCTCCAAACTCTGCTCTCTGTAACAGTCCTTCTACACCTCAGTCTGAAACCTCTGCTCTCTGCACTATCCTTCTGCCCCCCAGTCTCCAATCACTGCTCTCTGTAACATTCTTCCTGCACCACAGTCACCAACCATTCCTCTCTGTAAGATCCTTCTGCAACCCAGCCTCAAAACTCTGCTTTATATAACAGTCGTTCTGCAACCCAGTCTCAAATCTCTGCTCTCTGTAGCAGGTCTTATGCACCCCAGTCTCCAAACTCTGCTCTCTGAAACACTCCTTCTGCATGCCAGTCTCCAACCTCTGCTCTCTGCAAAGATCCTTATGCATCCCAGTCTCCAACATCTGCTCTCTGCAACAGTCCTTCTCCAACCCAGTCTACAACCTCTGCTTTCTTCAATGGTCCTGCTGCAACCCAGTCTCCAACATCTGTTCTCTGCATCAGTTTTTCCACTCCCCAGTCTCCAAACTCTGCTCTCTGTAACAGTCTTTCTGTACCGCAGTCTCCAACCTCTGCTCTCTCTAACGGTCCTTCTGCACCCCAGTCTCCAACATCTGCACTCTGAAACAGTTCTTCAATAAACCATTCTTCCACCTCTGCTCTCTGTAACAGTTCTCCTTTATTGCAGTCTCCGAACTCTGCTCTCTGCAACGGTCCTTCTGCACCCCAGACTACAAACTCTGCTTTCTGTATTAGTCCTTCTCAACACCAGTCTCCAACCTCTGCTCTTTGTAACAGTCCTTCTGCATCTCAGTCTCCAAATTCTGCTCTCTGCCACAGTCCTTTCCACTTAAGTCTCCAAAACCTGCTCCCTGCAACAGTCCTTCTTAACCCCATTCTCCAAACTCTTCTATCTGCAACAGTCCTTCTGCACTGCAGACTCCAACCTCTGCTCTCTGTAACAATCCTTCTTAATCTCTGTCTCCAACTCTGCTCTCTGCAATGGTCCTTCTGCACCGCAGTCTTTAACCTCTGTTCGTTGTAACAGTCCTTCTGCACCCCAGTCTCAAAACTCTGATCTCTACTAAGATCTTTCTGCACCCCAGTCTCCAAAATCTGTAATCTCCAATATCCTTTCTGCACCTCAGTCTGAAAACTCGGTTCTCTGCAACAATCATTCTGCACCCCAGTCTCCAAACTCTGCTCTCTGTAACAGTCCTGTTCCACCTCAGTCTCCAACCTCTGCTCTCTGTAGGATCCTTCTGCAACCCTGTCTCCAAACTGTGCTCTCTGTAACAGAAATTCTGCACCCCAGTCTCTAACCTCTGCTCTCTGTCACAGTCTTTTTAAACCCCCGTTTCCAACCTCTGCTCTCTGCAACAGTCATTCTGCACCCCAGTATTCAACTTCTGTTCTCTGTAACAATCCTTCTGCACCTCACTTCCCAAACACTGACCTCTGCAATGGTCCTACTGTACCCCAGTCTATAGCCTCTGCTCTCTGCAACGATCCTTTTGCACCCCAGTCTCAAACATCTGCTCTCTGCAACAGTCCTTCTGACATCAGTCTGAAAACCCTGCTCTCTGCAAGGATATATATGCACCACAGTCTCTAAATTCTGATTTCTTAAACAGTTATTCTTCAACTCAGTCTCCAACCTTTGTTCTCTTTAACAGTCCTTCTGCACCCCAGTCTCCAACCTCTGCTCTGTGCAACGGTCCTTGTGCCTGACAGTCTCCAACCTTTGTTCTAGGAAACAGTCTTTCTGCACCCCAGTCTCCAAACTCTGCTCTGGGTATCATTTCTTCTCCACCTCAGTCTCCAACCTCTGCTTTATGTAAGATCTTTCTGCAACCCAATCTCCAAACTCTGCTCACTGTAACAGTCCTTCTGCACCCCAGTCTCCAACTTCAGCTCTCTGCAACATTACTTCTGCATCCAAATCTTTAACATCTACTCTCTAAATCAGTCTTTCTGAATCCCATTCTCCAACCTCTGTACTCTGAAACAGTCCTTCTGTACCCTTGTCTCCAAACTCTACTATCTGTAACAGTCCTTCTGTATGGCAGTCTCCAACATCTGCTTTTTGTAGGGTTCATTCTGGACCCAAGTATCCAACCTCTGCTTTCTGTATCAGTCCTTCTGCACCCAAGTCTCCAACCTCTGCTCTCTGTAACAGTTCTTCTGCATCTCAGTCTTTAACATCTGCTCTCTATAACAGTCCTTCTGCACCCCAGTCTCCAAACTCTGCCCTCTGCAACAGTCCTTCTACACGCCAGTATTCAACCTCTGCTCTCTGCAACAATCCTTCTGCACCCCAGTCTCCAAACTCTGCTCTCTACAACAGTCCTTCTACACTCCAGTCTTCAAACTCTGCTCTGTGTAGCAGTCCTTCTGCAAACTAGTTTTTAATCTCTGCTCTCTGGAACGATCCTTCTGCATCCCAGTCTATATCATCTGCTCTGTGCAACCGTCCTTCTGCACTCAAGTCTCCAACCTCTGCTCTCTGCAACAATCCTTCTGCAAACCAGTCTCCAACCTCTGCTTTCTGCAATAATCCTACTGCACCCCAGTCGCCAACCTCTACTCTCTATAACAATCCTTCTGCCCCGCAGTCTCCAAACTCTGCTCTACGTAATATTCTTTTGCAACTGAGTCTCCAAACTCTGTTCTCTATAACAGCCCTTCTGTACACAGTCTCCAACCTCTGCACTCTGTAAAGGCCTTCTGCACTTCAGTCTCCAAACTCTGCTCTCTGCATCAGTCCTTCTGCACCCAAGTCTCTAAACTCTGCTCTCTGTAACAGTCCTTCTGTACCACAGTCTCCAACCTCTGTTCTCTGTAAGGGTCCTTATGCACCTGAGTATCCAACCTATGCTTTCTGTATCAGTGGTTTTAATCACAGTCTCCAATCTCTGCCCTCTGTAACCGTCTTTCTGCAACTCAGTCTGCAACCTCTGCTCTCTGCAAAAGTCCTTCTGCACCCCAGTCTTCATCCTCTGTTCTCTGCAACAGTCCTTTTACACCCCAGTCTCCAACATCTGTTCTCTGCAACAGTCATTGTGCACCCCAGTCTCCAAACTTTGCTCTCTGTAACATTCCTTCTGTACTGCATTCTCCACCCTCTGCTCTCTATAAGGGTACTTCTGCACCCCAATTTCCAACCTCTGCTTTCTGTGTCAGTCCTTCTGCAACCCAGTCTCCAACCTCTGCTCAGTGTAACTCTCCTTCTGCACCTTAATCTCCAACCTCTGCTCTCTACTACAGTCCTTCAGGACCCCAATATTTAACTTCTACTCTCTGCAACAGTTCTTCTACATCCCAGTCTAAAACTTTATCTCTCTGCAACAGTCCTTCTGCACCCCAGTCTCCAACAACTGCTCTCTGTAACAATCCTTCTGCACCTCAGTCTTTAACCTCTGCTCTCTGCAACGATCCTTCTGATCCCAGTCTGAAACCTCTGCTAGCTTCAACAGTCTTTGTGAACCCCAGTCTCCAACATCTGCCTCCTGCAACAGTTCTTCTGTACCTCAGTCTGAAATCTCTGCTCTCTGCAACATTCCTTCTGCACCCCAGTCTCTAACATCTGCTGTTTGCAACAGTCCTTCTCCAACCCAGTCTCCAAACTCTGCTCTCTGCAGCAGTCTTTCTACACCCCATTCTCCAACCTTGGCTTTCTGTACCTTCTAGTCCCCCATCTCCATCTTTTGCTCTCTGCAAAACTCCTTGTGCACCCCTGTCTAAAATCCTCTGCTTCTGCAACATCTTTCTGCACCCCAGTCTCCAACATCTGCTATCTGCAACAGTCATTCTCCATCCCAGTCTCCAAACTCTGCTCTCTGTAAGAGTTCTTCTGTGCTGCATTCTCGAAACTCTGCTCTCTGTAAGGATACTTCTGCACCCGAATCTCCAAATTCTGCTTTCTTGTCAGTGCTTCTGCATCCCAGTCTCCAAACTCTGTTCTGTGTAACTGTACTTCTGCACCTTAGTCTCCAACATCTGCTCTCTGCTACAGTCCTTCTAGACCCCAGTCTCCATCATCTACTCTCTGCAACAGTCCTTCTGCACCCCAGTCTCCAACCTCTGCTCTTTGTAAGAGTCCTTCTGTATTGGAGACTCCAACCTCTGCTCTCTGTAATGGTCCTCCTGTACCTCAGTCTTCAACCTCTGCTTTTTGAATCATTTCTTCTGCACCTCTGTCTCAATCTTCTGCTCTCTCTAACAGTCCTTCTGCACCTCACTCTCCAACATCTGCTCTCTGCAAAAGTTTCTTTTGCACCCAAATCTCCAACTTCTGCTCTATGCACAAGTCTTTCTGCACACCAGTATCCAACCTCTGCTTTCTGTATCAATCCTTCTACACCCCAGTCTCCAAATTCTGCTCTCTGCAGCAGTCCTTCTTCACCCCAGTCTCCAACCTCTGCTCGCTGTAATATGGTTCTGTACCCCAGTCTCCAAACTCTACTCCCTGTAACAGTTCTTCTGCACCGCAGTCTCCAAACTCTGCTCTCTGTTACAATCTTTCTGCACCTCAGTCTCCAACCTCTGCTCTCTGCAATGGTCCTCCTGCAACTCTGTCTTAAACCTCTGTTTTTGCAACAGTTTTTTTGCTCCCAAGTATCCAATATCTTCTCTCTGTAAAAGTACTTTTGTACCCCAGTCTCCAATCTCTGCTCTCTGTAATGGTCCTTCTGCACCCGAGTCTCAAAACTCTACTCTCTGTAACAGTTCTTCTTCACCGCAGTCTCCAAACTCTGCTCTCTGTAACAATAATTCTACACCTCAGTCTCCAACCTCTGCTCTCTACAAGGGTGCTTCTGCACCCTAGTCTCCAACCTCTGTTCTCTGCAAAAGTCCTTCCGCACCTCAGTCTCCAACCTCTGCTTTCTCTATAAGTCCTCCTGCACCCCAGTCTCCAACCTCTGCTCTCTTTAACAGTCTTTCTGCACCTCATTCTCCAAACTCTGCTTTCTGCAAGAGTCCTCCTGCACCCCCGTCTCCAAGCTCTGCTCTCTGCCATATTACTTCTGAACTCGAGTCTCCTACCTGTGCATTCTGTAAAAGTCCTTCTGCACTCCAATCTCAAAACTCTGATCTCTGTAACCATGCTTTTGCACCCCAGTCTCTGAACTCTGCTTTCTGCAATGATCATTATGCACCTCAGTCTCCAACTTCTGCTCTCTACAACGATCCTTTTACACCCCAGTCTCAAACATCTGCACTCTGTAACAGTCCTTCTACACCTCAGTCTCCAACCTCTGCTCTCTGCACAGTCTTTTTGGACCCCAATCTCCAACATCTGCTCTCTTCAACAGTCCTTCTATATCCCAGTCTCCAACCTCTGCTCTCTTAAACAGTCCTTCTGCACCCCACTCTCCAACCTCTGCTCTCTTGAACAGTCCTTCTGCACCTCAGTCTCCAAACTCTGCTCTTTGAAAGAATCTTCTGCAACCCAGTCTCCAAATTCTGCTCTCTGTAACAGTTCTAATGCTCCCCAGTACCAAACTCTGCTCTCTGTAAGAGGCCTTCTGCACCACAGTCATCAACCTCTGCTCTCTGCAACGATCCTTCTGCACATCAGTCTTTAATCTCTGCTCTCAGCAACGGTCCTTATGCACCCCACTTTCCAAACTCTGCTCTCCGCAACAGTCCTTCTCTACACCAGTCCCCATCCTCAGGTCTTTGAAAGATCCTCTGCAACCAAGTATCCAAACTCTACACTCTGTAACAGTCCTTCTGAACCCAAGTCTCCAACCTATGCTCTCTGTAACAATCCTTCTGCACATTAGTCTTTATTCTCTGCTCTCAGCAACGGTCCTTATGCACCCCAGTCTCCAACTTCTGTTCTCTGCAACAGTCCTTCTGAACCACAGTGTGCATCATCTGCTCTATGTAAGAGTCCTTCTGTACTGCAGTCTCCAACCTCTGCTCTCTGTAACGGTCCTTCTGGACCCCACTATCTCACCTCTACTTTCTGTATCAGTTTTTCTGCACCCCAGTCTCCAACATCTGCTCTCTGTAACATTCCTTCTGCACCTCAGTCTTTAATCTCTGCTCTCTGTATCAGTCCTTCTGCACCCCTGTTTTCAAACTCTGCTCTTGAAACAGTCCTTCTGCACCTCAGTATTCAACAACTGCTTTCTGCAACAGTCCTTCTACACCCCAGTCTCCAAACTCTGCTCTCTGGAACAGTTCTTCTATACCCCAGTCTCCATAATCTGCTCTCTGCAACGATCCTTCTGCACCTCAGTCTCCAACGTCTACTCTGCAACAGTCTCTCTACAACCCAGTCTCCAACCTCTGCTTTCTGCAATGGTCCTTCTGTACCCCAGTCTCCAACCTCTGTTCTCTACAACACTTATTCTGCACCCCAGTCTCCAACCTCTACTATCTGTAACAGTCCTTCTGTACCGCAGTCTTCAACAACTGTTCTCTGTAAGGGTCCTTCTTCACCCCAGTCTCCAAACTCTACTTTCTGTATCAGTGCTTCTGCACCACAGTCTCCAAACTCTGCTCTCTGTAACAGTCCGTCTGCACCTGACTCTGCAACCTCTGCTATCTGCAACATTCCTTCTGCACCCCAGTCTCCAACATCTGCTGTTTGCAACAGTCCTTCTCCAACCCAGTCTCCAAACTCTGCTCTCTGCAGCAGTCTTTCTACACCCCATTCTCCAACCTTGGCTTTCTGTATCAATCTTTCTGCACCACAGTTTCCATATTTTGCTCTCTGTAACAATCCTTCTGCACCTCACTCTGCAACCTCTACTCTCTGCAACAATTCCTCTGCAGCCCAGTCTTCAACTTCTGCTCTCTGTAACAGTCCTTCTGTACTGCAGTCTCCAACCACTGCTGTCTGTAACAGTCTTTCTGCACCCGAATCTCCAAAATCTGCATAATGTATCAGTCATTCTGCACAGGAGTCTCCAACCTCTGCTCTCTGTAACAGTCTTTCTGCACCTCAGAATCCAACCTCTGCTCTCTGTAACAGTCTTTCTGCACCTCAGAATCCAACCTCTTTTCTCTGCAAAAGTACATCTGCGCCCCAATCTCCAACCTCTCCACTCTGCAACAGTCCTTCTGCACCTCAGTGTCCAAACTCTGCTCTCTGTAGGATCATTCTGAAACCCAGTCTCCAACCTCTAATTCCTGCAATGGTCCTTCTGCACCTCAGACTCCAACCTCTGTTCTCTGCAACAGTCTTTCTACAACCCATTCTCCATACTCTCCTCGCACCACAGATCTTTCTGCACCCAATTCTCCAAAATCTGCTCTCTACAACAGTCCTTCTCCACCTCAGATTCCAAACTCTGCTTTCTGCAACATTACTTCTGGACCCTAGTCTCTAACCTCTGCTTTCTGTATCAGTCTTTCTGCACCCCAGTAACCAACCTCTGCTCTCTTTACAGTCCTTCTTCACCTCAGTCTCCAAACTCTGCTTTCTGAAACCGTCCTTCTGCACACCAGTCTTAAACCTCTGCTCTCTGCAACGATCCTTCTGCACCCTAGTCTCAAAACTCTGCTCGATGCAACAGTTCATCTGAACCCCAATCTCCAACATCTGCTCTCTGCAACAGTTCTTCAGTACCTCAGTCTTAAAACTCTGCTCTCTGCAATAATCCTTCTGCACCCCAGTTTCCAACCTCTGCTCTCTTTTACAATCCTTCTGTATCTCAGTCTCCAACCTCTGCTCTATGCAACAGTCCTTCTGCACACAAGTCTCCAACATCTGCTCTCGGAAACAGTCCTTCTACACCCCTGTCTCTATCCTATGCTCTCTGCAACAGTACTTCTAGAACCCAGTCTCCATACTCTGCTCCCAGCAACGTTCCTTCTGCACCCCAGTCTCCAACGTCTGCTCTCTGAAAAAGTTTTTCTACACGGCAGTCTCCAAACTCTGCTCTCTGCAACAGTCCTTATACACCTCAGTCTCCATACTCTACTGGCCCTAACAATCCTTCAGCACCCCAGTCTTACACCTCTGGTCTCTACATTCGTTCTTTTGTACCCCAGTCTCCAATCTCTGCTCTCTGTAACAGTCCTTCTGTACCGCAGTCTCAAACTGCTGTTCGCCATAAGGGTCCTTATGCACCCCTGTCTCCAACCTCTGCTCTCTGCAACAGTCCTTCTGCACCCCAGTCTCCGAACTCTGCTCTCTATAACAATCCTTCTGCACCTAAGTCTCCAAATTCTGTTCTCTGCAACAGTCCTTCTGCACTTCAGTCTCCAAACTCTGCTCTCTGTAGGATCCTTCTAAAACCCAGTCTCAAACCTCTGCTCTCTGTATCTATCCTTCTGCACCTAAGTTTCCAAACTCTGCTCTCTGCAACGGTCCATCTGCACCTCAGTCTAACACCTCTGCTCTCTGCACGACCCTTCTTCACCCCAGTCTCCAATCACTGCTCTCTGTAACAGTCCACCTGTACCTCAGTCTCCAACCTCTGCTCTCTGTAAGATCCTTCAGGAACTCAGTCTCAAAACTCTGCTCTCTATAACAGTTCTTCTGCACCCCAGTATCCAAACTCTCTTCTATGTAACAGCTCTTCTGCACCCCAGTCTGCAACCACTGCTCACTGTAACAATCCTTCTGCATCTCAGTCTCCAACATCTGCTCTCTGCAACGGTACTTCTGCACGTCATTCTCCAACCTTTGTTGTCTGCAAGAGTCCTTCAGCATGTCAGTCTCCAACCCCTGCTCCCTGCAAAAATCTTTCTGCACTCCAGTCTCCATCAATTCCTCCCGGCAACATTTCTTCTGTACCTCAGTCTCCAACCTCTGCTCTATGTCAGATCCTTGTGCCACCCAGTCTCCAATCTCTGCTCTCTGTAACAGTCCTTCTGCACCCCAGTCTGCAAGCTCTGCTCTGTGCAACAGTTCCTCTGCACCCCACTCTCCAACCTCTGCTCTCTTTAAGATCCTTTTGCACCCCAATCTCCAAACTCTGACCTTTGTATCAGTCCTTTTCACCACAGTCTCCAAACTCTGCTCCCTGCAGCAATCCTTCTGCACCCCAGTCTCCAACTTCAGCTCTCTGCAACAGTTCTTCTGCATCCAAATCTTTAACATCTACTCTCTAAAACATTCTTTCTGAATCCCATTCTCCAACCTCTGTTCTCTGAAACAGTCCTTCTGTACTCTGGTCTCCAAACTCTACTCTCTGTAACAGTCCTTCTGTACTGCAGTCTGCAACCTCTGCTCTTTGTAAGGCTCATTCTGGACCCAAGTCTCCAACCACTGCTTTCTGTATCAGTCCTTCTGCACACAAGTCTCCAACCTCTGCTCTCTGTAACATTCCTTCTGCATCTCAGTCTTTAACATCTGCTCTCTATAACATTCCTTCTGCACCCCAGTCTCCAAACTCTGCCCTCTGCAACAGTCGTTCTACACCCTAGTCTCTAAACTTTGCTCTCTGCAACAGTCCTTCTGCAACCCAGTTTCCAATCTCTGCTCTCTGCAATGATCCTTCTGCAGCCCCGTCTCCAATATCTGCTCTCAGCAACAGTCCTTCTGCACACAAGTCTCCAACCTCTGCTCTCTGCAACAATCTTTCTGCACGCCAGACTCCAACCTCTGCTCTCTGCAATAATGCTATTGCACCCCAGTCGCCAACCTCTGCTCTCTGTAACAATCCTTCTGCACCACAGTCTCCAAACTCTGCTCTACGCAATATTCTTCTGCAACCCAGTCTCCAAACTCTGCTCTCTGTAACAGCCCTTCTGTACCCAGTCTCCAACCTCTGTTCTCTGTAACAGACTTCTGCACCCCAGTGTCTAAACTCTGCTCTATATATCAGTCCTTCTGCACCCCAGTCTCCAAACTTCGCTCTCTTTAACAGTCCTTCTGCATATCAGTCTATAACATCTGCTCTCAATAACAGTCCTTCTGCACCCCAGTCTCCAAACTCTTCTCTCTTCAACAGTCCTTCAACACGCCAGTCTTCAACCTCTGCTCTGTGTAGCAGTCCTTCTGCAAACTAGTTTTTAATCTCTGCTCTCTGCAACAATCCTCCTGCACACCAGTATCCAACCTCTGCTCTCTGCAATAATCCTACTGCACCCCAGTCGACAACCTCTGCTCTCTGTAACAATTTTTCTGCACAACATTCTCCAAACTCTACTCTACGTAATATTCTTCTGCAACCCAGTCTCCAAACTGCTCTCTGTAACAGCCCTACTGTACCCATTCTCCAACCTCTGCTATCTGCAACAGTCCTTTTGAACCCCAGTCTCCAAATTCTACTCTCTGCAAAAGTCTGCACCCATGTCTCCAACACCTGCTCCCTGCAACAGTCCTTCTTCACGCCAGTTTCCAACCTCTGCTATCTGCAACAGACCTTCTGCACCACAGTCTCCAAACTCTGCTCTCTGCAACAGTCCTTCTACACTCCAGTCTTCAAACTCTGCTCTGTGAAACAGACCTTCTGCAACCCAGTTTCCAATCTCTGCTCTCTGCAATGATCTTTCTGAATCCCAGTCTCCAACATCTGCTCTCTGCAACCGTCCTTCTGCACCCAAGTCTCCAACCTCTGCTCTCTGCAACGATCCTTCTGCACACCAGTCTCCAACCTCTGCTCTCTGCAAAAATCCTACTTCACCCCAGTCGCCAAACTCTGATCTCTGTAACAATTCTTCTGCACCGCAGTCTCCAAATCTGCTCTTGGTAATATTCTTCTGCAACCCAGGCTCCAAACTCTGCTCTCTGTAACAGCCTTCTGCATCTCAGTCTCCTAACTCTGCTCTCTGCAACAGTTCTTCTGAACACCAGTCTCCAACGTCTTCACTCTGAAACAGTTCTTCACCACCCCAGTCTCCATCCTCTGCTCTCTGTAACAGTCCTCCTGTATTGCAGTCTCCAAACACTGCTGTCTGTAATCGTCCTTCTGCACCACAGTCCCCAAACTCTGCTTTCTGTATCAGTCCTTCTGCACCCCAGTCTCGATCCTCTGCTATCTGCAACAGTCTTCTGCACCTCAATCTCCAAATTCTACTCTCTGAAAAAGTCCTTCTGCACCCATGTCTCCAACACCTGCTCTCTGCAACAGTCCTTCTTCACCCCAGTTTCCAAACTCTGCTGTCTGAGACAGTGATTCTGCACACCAGTCTCCAAACTCTGCTCTTAGTAACAGTCCTTTTGCACCTCAGTCTTCAAATTCTGCTCTCTGCAACAGTTTTTCTGCACCCAAGTCTCCAACCTCCGCTCTCTGCAACAGTCCTTCTACACCCCAGTCTTCAACCTCTGCTCTGTGTAACAGTCCTTCTGCAACCAGTTTCCAATCTCTGCTCTCTGCAACGATCCTTCTGCAACCCCGTCTCCAACATCTGCTCTCTGAAAACGTCCTTCTGCACCCAAGTCTCCAACCTCTGCTCTCTGCAACAATCCTTCTGAACACCACACTCTGACCTCAACTCTCTGCAATAATGCTACTGCACCCCAGTCGCCAACCTCTGCTCTCTGTAACAATCTTTCTGCACCACAGTTTCCAAACTCTGCTCGAAGCGATATTCTTCCACAACCCAGTCTCCAAACTCTGCTCTCTGTAACAGCCCTTCTGTACCCAGTCTCCAAACTCTGCTCTCTGTATCAGTCCTTCTGCACCCCAGTCTCCAACCTTTGCTCTCTGTAACAGTACTTCTGCATGTCAGTCTATTACATCTGCTCTCTATAACAGTCCTTCTGCACCCCAGTCTACAAACTCTGCTCTCTGCAACAGTCCTTCTACACTCCAATCTTCAACATCTGCTCTGTGTAACAGTCCTTCTGCAACCCAGTATCCAATCTCTTCTCTCTGCAATGATCTTTCTGAATCCCAGTCTCCAAC
This sequence comes from Ictidomys tridecemlineatus, assembly GCF_052094955.1. Lineage (NCBI taxonomy): Eukaryota > Metazoa > Chordata > Mammalia > Rodentia > Sciuridae > Ictidomys > Ictidomys tridecemlineatus. Next base: position 106,557 of record NW_027521225.1, read on the forward strand.
ATCTGCTCTCTGCAACCCACCTACTGCACACAAGTCTCCAACCTCTGCACTCTGCAACGATCCTTCTGCACACCAGTCTCCAACCTCTGCTCTCTGCAATAATTCTACTGTATCCTAGTCGCCAACAACCGCTCTCTGTAACAATCCTTCTGCACCACAGTCTCCAAACTCTGCTCTAGGTAATATACTTCTGCAACTGAGTCTCCAAACTCTGCTCTCTGTAACAGCCCTTCTGTACACAGTCTCCAAACTCTGCTCTCTGTAACAGCCTTGTGCATCTTAGTCTCCTAACTCTGCTCTCTGCAACAGTTCTTCTGAACACCAGTCTCCAACGTCTTCACTCAGAAACAGTTCTTCTCCACTCCAGTCTCCAATCTCTTCTCTCTGTAACAGTCCTCCTGTATTGCAGTCTCCAAACATTGCTGTCTGTAATGGTCCTTCTGCATCTCAGTCCCCAACCTCTGCTTTCTGTATCAGTTATTCTGCACCTCAGTCTCGAACCTCTGCTATCCGCAACAGTCTTCTGCACCTCAGTCTCCAAATTCTACTCTCTGAAAAAGTCCTTCTGCACCCATGTCTCCAACACCTGCTCCCTGCAACAGTCCTTTTTCACCACAGTTTCCAAAGTCTGCTATCTGAGAAAGTGCTTCTGCACACCAGTCTTCAAACTCTGCTCTCTGTAACAGTCCTTTTGCACCTCAGTCTCCAAATTCTGCTCTCTGCAACAGTCCTTCTGCACCCAAGTCTCCAAATTCTGCTCTCTGCAACAGTCCTTCTACACCCTAGTCCTCAACCTCTGCTCTGTGTAACAGTCATTCTGCACCCCAGTCTCCAACCTCTGCTCTCTGTAACAGTCCTTCTGCACCATATTCTCCAACCTCTGCTCTCTGTTAAAGTCTTTGTATACCACAGTCTCCAACCGCTGCTCTCTATAACAGTCCCTCTGCACCCCAATTTCCAAACTCTGCTTTCTATAACAGTCCTTCTGCACCTATGTCACCAAACTCTGCTCTCTGTAACAGTCCTTCTGCAACTCAGTCTGAAACCTCTGCTCTCTGCACGATTCTTCTGCACCCAGTCTCCAACCACTGCTCTCTGTAACAGTCGTCCTGCACCTCAGTCACCAAACTCTGCTCTCTATAAGATCCTTCTGCAACACAGTCTCCAACCTCTGCTCTCTGTAGCAGGCCTTTTGCAACCCAGTCTCCAACCTCTGCTCTCTTTAATGGTCCTTCTGCACCCCAGGCTGCCACCTCAGCTTTCTGTATCATAATTCTTCAAACGAATCTCCAAAGTCTTCTCTGTGTAGCAGTCCTTCTTCATCTCAGTCTCCAAACTCTGCTCTCTGCAACAATCATTCTGCACCCCAGTCTCCAACCTCTGCTTTCTGCAACATTCCTTCTTTGCCCCAGGCTTTAACCTGTTCTCTCTGTAACAGTCCTTCTGCACCCCAGTTTCCCACCTCTGCTATCTGTAACGATTTTTTTGCAGCCCAGTCTCCAACTTTGCTCTCTGCAATGATTCTTCTGCAACTCTGTCTTCAACTTCTGCTGTCTTCAACTATCCTTCTACACCTCACTCTTCAAACTCTGCTCTCTGTAACAGTTTTTCTGCACCTCAGTCTCCAAACTCTGCTCTCTGCAAACGTCTTTCTGCACCCCAGTCTCCAGCATCTCCTCTCCTTTACACTCTTTCTGCACCCCAGTCTCCAAACTCTGTTCTCTGTAATATCCTTCTGCACCCCAGTTTCCAAACTCTGCTCTCTGTAACATTCCTTCTCCAACCCAGTCTCCAAACTCTGCTTTCTGCAACGGTCCTGCTGCAACCCAGTCTCCAACCTCTGTTCTTTGAAACAGTCCTTCTGCTCCCCAATTTCCAATCTCTGCTCTCTGTAACAGTCCTTCTGTACTGCAGTCTCCAACTTCTTCACTCTGTAATTCTCCTTCTGCACCCTAGTCTCCTACCTCTGCTTTCTGTAT